>NC_089591.1:15509168-15809168 GCF_019320115.1 Miscanthus floridulus | reverse complement strand
ACATCTTGAGCTGTTCATGAGCTTCTTGTCTCCTAGATTACACCCTTTCTTTCTCATCCTTTTGTTATGCCTTCTTTTTGCTCTTTGATCTTTGACATTTTGTTGGACCTTCTACCTCACCCATTCATTGTTTTATGCCTCAGATCTTGATTTTGCTTCCATAAATGATCTCATGTTGGTGAGGGCTATTAGGTCTGTTGATTTGCTTGTCCACTACCTATGAGTGAGTGCTTTGATTATAGATTGTATTTTATGACACTCATCTTCTTCCTCTTTGTTCCATAGAGTTCTTCCATCTATGTTTAATGAGTTGTGTCTTCTTTGCGCAAAGTTATTAGAGTTCATCATGTGCCTTCCTTCATCTCTGATTTGAATTCATCTCTTGACATACCCAAATTGAATTGAGAGTTTCCTGTAGGGGTTAGTCTAACAAAATATCCAGCATCTACTAAAGCATGCTATCGGCTCAAAAATCAACCAAGACAGCATATCTAATTTGATTTAGGAAGGCATTTTAACCAAAGCTCCAAGCTTAATTTAAAAGCCTTTGAAAGTAAAATTAGCACACCATTTGGTTCAAGAATCAAAATAGACACCTTGTCCAATTGAATTCATGAAAATAGTTTAAACTAAGCACCATGCCTCATTTAAAAAGTATATGAAAATACTTCAAAACCTAAGCATATACTATAGCAAACAAAGGTAGCATGAAAACATTATAGAGATTTACTCAAATAGAGATGAAAGAGCATGATTGTTATTTAGCAAATTGAGCTTGTCTTAAAGGTAGAGACAACCAATATAATTTAGCAACATGTCAAGAGATGTTTTTAGGGAAGTCTATCCCCAGCTTGAATTTTATGGCAAAATCAAGTTTGGATGGATGTGATTCAATATTGCATGATGATTGTTTGGACATACCTTGCGTTGTCATCCTTCGTTCTTTTTGCTTCAAACCGATAATGGTTAGTGACAAAAATACCCGAATGAATATTCTCACAATTATATTTCTATGCTCATTTCATAAGGGCATTACAGCAAAAGGTGAAAACTCATGTTATCTCCCGAAAGTGCTTGTTTTAGGACAAAAAACTTGCCCTTGGGAAACCTTCAAATTATGCTTCAAGTTGGTGAAGTGGTTTCCCCTCCAACACTAGTCTTGATGTACCTATCTCAAGATTCATGTCAACACACAACGAGATCTGCAATATTTATGATAAACAAACACATCTACAACCACCCTTTCAAAATATTTATGAATAGGAAGTATGAGAGGGTTCAAGATCTCATGTGTGGCAATGTTGGGGAGACCAATTGATTTAGGAGTTTTCTCATGTGAGCATGGATTTGATGAGGTGTTCATGAAGTAGCTTCCATGCTCGTTGATCTCATCTTCCTTTTCAAGCTAAAAGGTTGATTCTTCATGAATGTCCAAAATTTCACTTGGATTGGTGACTCTCGGGTTGATCTTGTCTAAGGCCTCCTCCAAACACGAATGAGTCATGTTTATTAAGGAGATTGACTTAAGCTCACCCTTTGGATCTAAATCTGGTTTGAGTTCTACCCTTAATGATTCAGCCTTGTCCAAACATTCTTTTCTTGCAAAGACATATGTGTCCTTAATATCCTCTAGCCATTGTCGTTGCTCTTCTAGGTCATCCTTGTGGCCTTCATGGCTCTTATGATTTGGGTATCTTAGTGGATTTCTAGGATCACTATGAGTCTTGTTGATATTTCTTAACAACTATTGAAGGATTCCACAAGCACACAGAACTATCGCGTAGCACTTCGCTCAGTGAGTACCGAGTGTCAAATTTATATTTTTCCCCATAGGAAGGCAGAAGGCTAGAATTTATATAGGGCGAGGATTTGCTAAGACAAATCTGAGGTTGATCCTAGGTAGGTGAACAATAGTGAAGGATGAGTGTGAACTACCTAAACTAACTACTAAATACAAGCTAACTAGACATAGCTAGGTGGGAGAGCAAGCGATATATCTTTCTAATAACTAAGGGTAAACAAATGACTAGGAGAAATGCGATAGTACTTCGGGGCATAGCCCACCTACCAACTAGGAGAGTTAAATAGATAAGGTATGCCACGAGCCCTACGATTTAATAACTAGACCTATCATGGTGGAATACAGAGGATGGACAAGACTGTCACCACTTGCCACCTACCACAATCAATCCAGAGGCCTAGCCGTATCCACAGGTAATCTAAAGCCTAAGCACCATGCTTAATCTACAGGCTTACTACTTCAATCCGAGCTCTAATGAAATGAGATCAAAGCACACTAACCAGACGGTGGAACCAGTACTAACAAAAGACTACTAATGATAAGATAATCTATGCTACTAATGCCAAACAACAAGCACATAAGCTCACTAATGATGAACACTAATGACTAAGTACTTAAAGTAAAGCAAGCAATACTAAGTACTAAAATAAATACTAAATAAAGTAATGCAAAAATGAAAGAATTACAAAGAAGCTATACCAAACCCAGAAGACTCTTTCGGACTCTAAGAAGCTCTGCTCTTGCTCTACGCCACTATAAGACTACTATGGCTAATGCTAAGCTAGAAAGCTAAGAGAAGCTTGGAGAGCTTGGAAATGAATGGGGTCCTTCTCCACTGAGCTCCACACCGACTATTTATAGTGTATAGTGAGGGGAAGGGTATTTGTAGGCAGTGGCAAGGTTGGTGGAGCACCTAGGGCGCCGGGTAGCGCAAGGGGGGCGCCGGCCAGACCTTGGATGCACCGCCTCTACATCATAGCACCATGGTTGCTCCTCCAAGTCGGTTGTGAATGCAGCACATGTCAAAATTTGGTAGGTAAGTCAGTTAGTAAGGTGGTGGAAGCCTCCCAAGTCTATGATAATGGGCCCATGAATCCACCATGAACAAATCTTGTCTGTTGATCAAACTGCCTTGAATGGAAGCTTGTGATTGGCTTAGGAGCAGCTCCCATGGATTGGTGACATGGTAGGGCCACTTGGGGAGTCAAGCGATGCCCTAGTAGGGCCAATCGGTGGGCCTAAGTGGGCCCAAGGCCTCCTGCCACGTCCACTTACTCCATATGTCCATATTTGTCACCTTTTTGGCCAAACTTTGGAATATTTCCTGCATACAAACAATTCTACAAGCACAAGTGGAACTAGGTGAATTATAAACAAAAATTTTCGCATGTGATGATGATTTACCTCACTTTACCATGCTTTTGGGTGGAATGTTGATGGTCAAAATGGGTGTTTGTGACTGTCAACAAGGCTCAGGACAAAGAGCATAAGAGGGATCATCGGGGTCCAGGATGGGTTTGGATAAGACATCTTATAAGGGTATAGAATGAGAGAAGATAGGATTGGCTTCTAAATGGCGTGGCCCTCCTTCTATGGCATCACTTGACATGCCACCCTTGAATTTTTCTAGATGTCCCCCAAAGGAATTTGATTTAAGATGCTTTTTAAGAGGTCCCTTCTTGAGAGGATTTGAATTATATTCACTCGAAGGTTTCTTATGTAGCAGAAAGTTTAAGCTTTTCTCAAAATCAGCATAAAAAAGATCATCCTTAATTTCAATAGGAATTTCTAAAGGTAGAATTTCTTCTTCCCTTGAAGGATTTGGGGGTATTGATGGTTTAGGATTGATAGCTAAATCTTAGAATTGGAATGGTTGTGATTTGGCTATCAAAACTTTCTCTTCTTGTTCGGGAGATCATTCCTTCTCTTCCTCGGGGAGTTCATCATGAATGCTAGTGTAGGGAATGTGTCCAATAATTTTGTCAAGGATAGTCCTTGCCTTACAAACATACAAATGAAGGAAAGCTCCTCTAGAGGCCATATCAAGGGATCACGCAGAATCCTTGTTAAGACCCATATAAAAATGTTGAAGAAGCAATGGGTCTAAAATAGCAAGGTCTGGGCCAGTGGTAATGAGGCTATTAATACATTCCCATGATGTGCCAAGAGATTCTTTTTCTAATTGTCTAAAATTTAGGATCTCTTTTCTAAGGCTAACCACTCTAGAGATGGGAAAAAAGAGAAGCAAAATTTAGATCATAGCGTTTCCCAATCTTCTTGCATACTTCATACGGTTTGTCTATACCATCGTTTATCTCTTCCTGTTAAAGAGAACAAAAACAACTTCCATCTTAGGGTCTCGTCAGACATGCCCGTGATATGCAAGCATGCACAGGTCTATTCAAACTCTCATAGGTGTGAGTATGGGTTTTCATCGCCTTCTCCCGAGAAGGATTGTTCTCGAATCATTTGAAGGATTGTGCTCATGGGTTTAGCATATTGATATATAGGAGTGTTATCCATGCTAAAAGAAAAAATTAAAACAAAAGAAAAGATACAAAGTTAAGCTAGGTTCATAGTTAATTTAGCAACTGTTTCCCCAACAACGGTGCCAAAAAGTTTGTTGGTATATTTAAGACGCACACAGATAAATCCACAAGCGCACGAATGTCACTGTAGCTTTCATCCGGTAGTATTCCAAGTATCGTATCCATAGGAAAATATGTGAGATTAACTACAATCTAACTTAACCAGGGGTAGCAACAAGGATAAGGATAAACAGGAGCATAGAGAGGATTACTAAGGTTCTCTAGTTCTGACTTAGGTAAGTTATGTCTTCTACCATTCAACTAGGGACATTACTAAGGAAAGACACCAGTAGATGATGCTATCCGTAGTAACTGGGTCCTAATTGGCCTACAAATGGGAGGTGGACTATGAAGGACTCAACGAGACTATGTAGTCACCCTCGCGATCTACCACCGGTCCGGAATGCAGGGTACATCCATGAGTAATGAAGTCTAACCACCACGCTTACACTACCAATTACTACTTTAACCTATGGCCAATAGATTAAAGCACTTAAAAGAGTCATAAACCTAAGGAACAATATAAACACGATACTTACTTGAATTAGAAGTTGATTACCAGAGAAATCATAGATGCAAGCTCAAGTAGAACTTGAATTTGCCAAGGTACAAGTCGTAGAGAGAGCACTGATAGGACGGCACTTCCTCTAAACTCTTCCCTCACTCTCTATCTCACTATTTCTAGTTAGAAGACTAGATCCTATGGAGGACTAATCTTCTCTTGATAGCCGGCTGATCCTGATGAGGAGGATATGAATTAGGGTTTCAAGATGGCTTCAGGGAGGGGGTAGGGGATGCTATATATAGGGGGAGCCATCAATTCTAAGCTCTTAGATCAAACCAACTTAAAACAATGGCGTAGATTTGATCTTTGAGGCGGTGGAGAACCAACGTTCGAAGGAGATGCTGACAGGTGGTCCCACTAGGCCGGCCGACCTACATGTGGGGCCAGCCAGCCTCTAGACGTGGGTCTTGGTGAGTTGTCTTCTGGAGTGTTCTAGAGTCTTCCTAAGTCTGTTTTGTCATGAATAAACATGATTTTCTTTGACGAATAGGTCCACCTTGATGGTTTTCTATATAAACCCTGCTGAAAAACATAGATTCACCAAAACTCATGGAATTTGTTAGTTTAAACCCCTAGACCTATATTTGGTGATGGAATTAAGTATACATGCAGGTTATATTGATGGTTTATAATTGATGTTAACGACTATCAACAAGGATCACAACTCGTTTGAGTGCTTTAATCTTGCTAGTAGAGTTAAAAGTAGTAATTGATAATGTAAGCATGGTGCTTAGACTCTTGGTTGCCTGTGGATGCACTCTACACGCCAGAACATGTGGTAGACCAAGTAGAGTGATAGATACGAGGTTCTTTGTAATCCACCTCCTGTTTGTAGGATTAGTAGGACCCGGTAGCGAAGGAAGAGGCATATTTAGCTATACTCTTCATTAGCGATGTCCCTTGGTGAACACTAGAATACAACGCTAACTTAAGTTAGAAGTTAAAAGCCTTATAAGTCCTCTCTACACTCCTATTTATCCTTAACCTTGTTGTTATGCCTAGTTAAATTAGATTGTTGTTAATCTCACATGTTTCCCTATGGATACGATACTTGGAATACTCTAGGCGAAAAGCTACTACGATATCCGTGTGCTTATGGATATTTTCTATGTGCACCCATAGATGTCAACATAGTGCAACGAGCTCCCCAACATCATCGACATGGACATAATCAGGGTGTTCGTCTGTGGGAACACCAATGAGTCCCTCATCCATGAGCATCGGCGCAACAAGCCACAGACTACGAGGGAGCTACTCGACCTCGCAACCAGCCACACCTCTAGCGAGGAGGCTATCTAGACCAACTTTGGTAGAGATAGGGGGAGGGCCCCTACTGAAACAATGGATGATGCCTAGGATCGTGACTGGCGAGGGAAGGGCAAGAAAGGCAAGAAGCACCGTGATGATGGATTTGTCACGACGGTCGATTGAGTAGACAAATGAAAGACTGGCAGGGGAACCCCGTCAACTTTGAGAAGCTAATGAAGAGCCCATGTCACAACCATGGCTAACCTATCAAGCATAACCTCGAGGACTATGACCACATGAAGTGTTACCTCAGAGGTGAATACGAGCCCACTAACAATGAAAAGTCAGGTGAACCCACTGACAATAAGGGGAAAGTGGATGCTTTCCCTGACCCAAAAGGGTGCCTCATGATCTTCGATGGGCCTATGGCCTATGAGTCCAAGCTTAGGTAGAAGCTCACGGCCTGAGAAGTCAACCTAGCCATCTCTCCAAGGGAAGCGATCCCCACTTTCCTAAAATGGTCGGAGGCCATGATCACATTTGATGGATCCAACCAACCCGATTACATTCCTTAGCTGGGTCACTTCCCCATTATCGTCGACCTGATCGTCGGCAAGATGCACCTAACTAAGGGGCTCATGGATGGTAGAAGTGGCCTGAATGTCTTGTAAGCCGAGACATATCATGCCATGAGACTATCGTGGTCCGTGATACGGCCAAACAGCGCCCCATTCCATGGAGTCATGTCAAGGATGCAAGCCATACCCCCTAGCAGGTTGACTTCCCGTAACATTTGGTGGTCATGACAACCTCCACATGGAGGTGCTCACCTTCAAAATAGCGGATTTTCTAGGCACATACCACGTGATACTAGGCCAACTGTGCTACGCCAAGTTCATGGTCGTCCCCAACTATACCTACTATAGTAGAATCGTCCAATTTATAAGAGCACAAGTACAACAGCAGACCGTAAGCGATCGCATTGTCATACTTGAGCCCATATAAACTCGGTAGTCCATCGAATACCACGAAGGGTCTTGATTCAACCAACATATAACCAAGATCATACATGATTCAATATACATGTCACATGTTACATAAAGTTCAAAATTACAACTTCATACATCAGAGTATGATTAAAAGTTATTACAAACCAAGTTCAGGTAAAATAGTAGCAAAAGCAATTAAAGTTTGAAACCAACATCTACATCGTTGTTCAAATACTGTGCCAGCTCATGATCACAATCCCACAAAAGCATAAGAGAGGGATTAACAAGAGATGCCTACCTAGGGCCTTACTCCTCGTCCACGGTGGGACAGAAGCAGTTCTCGCAATAGCCATGATAAACTGTACCATCTGCAACAATGGGAAATAAACCCTGAGTACAAGAAGGTACTCAGCTAGACTTACCCATCATAAACCAAAAATAAAGTGACTCCAAGGATCATGCAAGTCTTTATAAGTCAAGCTAGCTTGACAACATTTTGCATAAAAAGCGACTAATTCAGTTGTACATTTATAATTCGGTTATCAAGTTAATTACAGCTATTCATCTCTAGATTAGCAAATAACCTGTGCCAAACATATGGTATATCATTTAGTAGCATACAATAGTTACCATAGCCAGTGTAGTCATTCCATGTTCATCATAACCATCATTCCATAATACAGTTACTACGATGTTGGGGCTAGCCAAGTTTCTCACTATCCGGGAGAGACGGCGATTTGAATAGATTTCAACCAGCTGGGAATTTATTCTTAACATAAACCCAGGCAGACCAGATCAACGGTTACCTTAGATCACCTTTGGTACAACTCAGGTGCACATATCGCGGGTTCGACCAGTGCCGCACAATCAGGGACAACTAGCTGTCAGGACGATCAGGACTATCCTACCCTTGGGCTCATGTCTGGCTCCCCGCATATCCTTACTACCATCCAGAGTGCGCACTCTAATAGAACGAGGCCTGGCCTAAGTTGAGCTACTCGGCTTTACGGTCGGAACGAGTTATCCGGCCAGCTAAGTGAGAGGCATATGTTCAATCTCGACAAAAGTGCCAACAACAATACAGTCCTTAATCAGCACAGACGGAATCACATGAGTTAACCTACACATATACTTCGCCTGGCCTCTAGTTACACTATCTCATGGTTCTTTTCCATGATAGCAAATATAGTCAATCATGCTTCGGTATCCACCTATATCTCGTAGGTGACAGGAAATCACCCGACTTCTACCGGTCTAAGCATGGCCAAGCATATATTCGATCCTGGACCTACACAAGGTTAAAGGTATATATATCTGGACAAGGTAGTTCCATGCATCAAGTGTTTCCAATCAACTCTTATAACCTAATGCATCAAACGTAAAGGAGTCAAGTGAAATTTTGTAAATCATGGGAGGCTTAAAATGCTTCAGGGCTTGCCTTTGATAAAAGAAGTTGGCCTATGGTCTGAGCACTCGGGTAAGTCTTCAAGAGTTTGCTCCTCTCCTTCTGGAGCTACGGCCTAAGGTGTCTCCTGTTGTTCCTTCGGCTCTTAGTCGAATTCCAATAGAGTTATCCCCTCGGACGATCCTATATGCATGAGTAGGAAATAAGATATCATGGATACATATATAATGACATATATAATATGATATGATGGGATGAATGCATCCTCATAAGTGTTCTCAGCAACATTGCATTAAGGTGATAACAAGTTACATTTTCTTTTACTGAGTAGGTGTATATCTCTTCTCTAGTAATTAAACAAATTCTCACCTAAGCAATTTTCTGGACTGCAAGATAGTAGCCACTTGTTTTGACCATAACTAGAGTTGTACACATCTAAATAATATTGTTGTGGAGTTTTTGGAAAGCTTATGAAATTATCTACAACTTTCTTTTAATCATCTTAAGGTTATTTAGTAGTTATCTAGGTCAAACAATTCAATCTTTTTAGATCTGCTCAAAGAACAAGTCATTTCTAATAGCAGACTTCTAACAGCACACATTAGTGAATCCGAGCAGAGCACCGGCTTTGATCGATGAGAACTCGTCATCACCGAGGTCACCGGCGACGAGGTCGGCACCAACATGTTCCCCATCCTATTCCGCACCTACAGGTACCCTCGGTTTGCTCAGAGGATCACCGAAGCTAGCTCGCCGGCGAGCATGGCGGCTCGGTGGCGATGCACAGTGGTGCTCTGGCCATCCTCGGTGATGACATGGCCAGGAGAGCGCGGCTACGGCATCTACAAACCCTAGCAAAGCTCTACGGCGTGGATTAGGTCAAGGTGGAGCGATGACAAAGCTTGGCCATGTGCATGGCAGCATGGCGGTGCGCAACTGTGTTCCGGCGCTGGTGTGCCGGCGTTGGCTCAATGGCCAGTGGTGTGACCTAGACCTAACCCTTGGCTAACCCGAATGAGAGGAACACGGGAGCAAGACGCCCTGGTGGAGCACGGCCACGGTGAGCGCAAGCTCGGCAGCGCTCTGACAAGGGCGCAGCGACAGCGAACTCGCCCGTAGGCCTTTACCTTGGCTCGATTGGCACGGATAACAGGTCGGTGAGGTGGAGGAGGTGATGGCTAAGCGGTGTGCGCAAGCAATCACACAATGGCGTGGCGGCGACGGCGTAGCGCTGCGGTTCGCTCGGTGAGCGCGAGAGCGAAAGAGGGAGGCAAGGTAGAGGCGAGTGTGCGTGTGAGAGAGTGGGAGGGAGTGGCGCACTTATCTGCCCACGGCAGCCTGACGGGTGGAGCCGATGCTGGCGTACGGCCACCACGCGTCGGACACGGCCCGACACCGGTCGGCCACGACTCGCGCGCGGCGCCGATTCAGTCCACCCTAAACCCAACTGACTGCGCATCTTCAAGCGATTAGTACTCCTAATCCATACCGAATTAGTGCAAGGTTCATTAATAAAATTTGTAGAGCTACGTGAACAATACAAAAATGCTTAAAGGAGTTTGGCCTAATTCTCAACGGTTTTCAAACTACATTGCTCCAAAGCAAGGTACTTTGAAACTGAAAACTTCAACACTAGAAAAATTCTTAAGTCATCGATCAGCATTTTGTTGATACATGTGAGCTCCATTTGACCATGTTAGACACTAATTCAGCTCATGATCCTTAAATAAAGTTTGTTACCCTCGATGTAAACTACAACTTTTATTTAGGTCACACAGCCATACAAGCACTCTAAGCTAATGTTCAACTTTGATCGAACTAGCATCATGAAAATGACATTTCAAAGTACACCAACACTTAGAAGCAAAATTGGTTCATGTCATGAATATAAAAGTTGTTCCATCCACCATTCTAGATGTGCCTAAGGTATTATTGTGACCTTATCACCATTTCATACATTGATCATACATGATTGCAAGCATAAGCATATATATATATATAATCAACATTTCATGTGATAAGGTATAAGAACGAGATGAAATTTCATATGCTCATGTTCATAAATGCTTGGATGATACTTGTGCTCATAAAATACGAGTGTCAAATACAGTACTTAACACTGGGGTATTACACCTACGTCAAACTCAAGATCCCCGGACCACAGGGGATCATAACCATGGGTGTAGATGTCCACTAGGTGCTCCTTTGTGAGTGGAAGAACTGTGACATTGCGATGATCGCATGCCAGTCCGCCGAGTCTGGAAGCACCCGAGTGGCCACGGCCAAGGTCATGCTCCACCCGAGCAGAGGGAATCGACCCTCGGCAGCGCCCAAGCTTGCAGAGGGCCCCACGGCCATGCAGGTCGACCCTAACAACGTTTGCAAGGTGGCTCAGGCAGGTGGCGCCCCAACCGTGTAGTAGGTGCATGCGCGCGCCTTCACCAGGCCTGAGGACAAGGACTCGGGGGCTGGCGGCCCCCCTGTCCATGTGGTGTCCAATCAGGCAGCAGTGATCTTTGACATCGACCACCCGATGCCAGGAAGACTGCCCGAGGACGCGATGAGGGCATGACATCTTCACCAGGCTTCGGAGCGACAAAATGGTCACATCAGTTCCCACTCAGCTTGTTTTATACGTTCGCTCGATGAATCATTGTACAAATTTTTAAGTCCTAACTAGACTATTAGAAACAACTTTAAACTCGCCCGTGTCTAACGTGGCCATTCGAGTAACCCATGCCGACCCGCACGAGCAGTCGCCACAGCTCACTAGCGGGGGCTACAGGGGCATACACACCAAATTTTGTTTCATATTTTTTGTTTCCACCCTTACTTCATCTCGTATCGTGAAAAACTGGTGATCTGACCTCTGATGTCTCAATTGCGCTAACGATCACACCCACACATAAGACTGAAAGAGAGCGGACATGACCAGGATTCGAATATGGCGATGAGAGGAAAGAAACTTCACTGAAATGCCTAACTCCCCTTCGAGAGGGGAGGCAGGATCCGACCTATGACCTCTTAATCACTTCATCCAAGCGCAATGGCCGTAAGGGCTGATCACATCTGAACACAAGAAACAAAATCCACGAAAGACAAAGCAGCAGGCATAAATTGTTTTTTAATGAGAACAACGAATAGTCTTTCATTAAAACAACCTTAGATACAACCTATGGATCTAGGAAGGCAGCAAGGATGATGTCCCTCGCATCTGTGGCCACCGCAATGGCCTCCGCGGAGGCGGTGAAGTCGCCGATGAGCTCCTCCTGCTCCTCTAGGTTGGCGCTAACCGAAAAGCCAAGTTCAAGCAGGCGGAGATCATGGCCGGAACAAAGTTACGCCACTGCCAGGGCCGCGTCAGCCCCGTGGCGCACTCCGTGAAGGCCCACTGTCCTGATGCGAGTCAGCATTGCCCACAAGCGGTCCTCAAGTAGGACACCCCCTGGGTTCACTTCGTCGAAGGTGACAAGGGCCGCCTCTCGAAGAGTGGCCAACTCCTCCTCCAGGGCTGACAATAGGAAGAACCATCAAAACAAAGGCCATGGACATTAGGACAGAACTTCTCGGCGAAGGAAACCTTACCTATTATCCTGGCCTGGACGTCAGCAGCTGCCCCTCGAGCGGCGATGGTCTCCTACTCCGGAGCGGCAAGGGCCGCCTAAACGGCGTTGAGACAAAGCTCGAGCCGACTAACCTCACACCTAGTGTCAGAGCACGGGTCGTGAGCCACATCTCAATCACGGATGGGCTTGTGGACCTCCCAACGGCCGGGACAAGAGGACCCCGTCGGTCCTATAGGGCGCGTGTCCGGGGAACGGGCGGCACCGGAGGCGGCCCAACCTTTCACATCGCAGCATGAGAGATGGCCCTGAAAAGATCAAGGTGATCAGCACAGAACGATTCTGGTAACCAAGAACAACACCACCTTACCTGAGGCACCGCAAATGTGCACGAAGACACGGCGGAGGCCCGTCCCCCTCCGGAAGGTCCTTCGCCGGGCACTTCCCATGATCCATTACTCCGGTCGAAGGCGAGGCTTGCTTGAGGCCGGGGAGAAAGTGAATGGGGTATCACCGCAAGACAGGGAAGGACGGTTGCCTTGCTCCTACCCCACCTGTAAATTTATAGCCAAACCGGGCACACTGGGCTCTCTGAGTTACGTACATATATAATATAGAACTAACTGCTGTGGATTTCCATGTGACAGGACGCAGCGCGAAGGAGCGGGAGAAGGGCAACAGCCGCGCAGGCAAGCCACCAACAACGCTAGAAACTCCCTACTCTCTCTCTCCATCTTTTTCTCTCACTCTCTCTGCAGCAAATAGCAAGGCGGTGTTTAGTTGGGCAAAGTTTGCGCAGGCAAACTTTGCATAGTGAAGACATTGACTAATTAGGCTCAAAAGATTCGTCTCGCAAAGTTAAAGCAAACTGTGCAATTAGTTTTTTATTTTGTCTACATTTAGTACTCCATGCATGTACCACAAGTTTGATGTGACAGGGAATCTTCTTTTTGTATAGTGCACTTTTTAGAAGTTTGGAGGAACTAAGCAAGGGCCAAGTGAAGGCGAGAGCCAATTAGAGGAAACCAAGGAGGCTGGCAGCCAGATCATGGCAGTAAAGACCACACGGCACCGCCCCCACGTTACATCAAAAGCGCGCCCACACGCCCCACGAACACATGCGAGCCGGCGCCATTAAACACATGACGTGACCAGGCAATCCAGCCGTTCTCATCAGTTCGCGTGTAGGGCGCCCCTCCAGCTTCCCCATCTACGCTTCATAC
This sequence comes from Miscanthus floridulus, assembly GCF_019320115.1. Taxonomy (NCBI): domain Eukaryota; kingdom Viridiplantae; phylum Streptophyta; class Magnoliopsida; order Poales; family Poaceae; genus Miscanthus; species Miscanthus floridulus. The sequence continues at coordinate 15,795,786 of NC_089591.1, read as the reverse complement.
GACGACGGCTTCAAAAATCAAGTCGGGCTGGCCCACCAAAAGGCTCTAGGCCCACACAAGAGTTAGGGGCATGGAGAAGATGAGCCCGGAGTGGCTCAAAATTGAGTGTCCGAGTCATCGGCTTCGAAGCCATCCGGATTACCCCCTCCGCGGGAGGCATCATGCCCTCTGGCCGTTACGGAGATGGCCAAGACCGAGGGACAGGCGGTCGATGATGTATGGGACGTCGATTGTTGGGGGACAATTGGGTCCCACTCGAATTACCCATTGAGCTCCACAAGGCGCACTGCTTGACCGTGTGGTTACGGTGGACCGTCTCACCCCACACGGAGTGAAAAAACGGGCTCGAAACTGGTGATAGAGAAGGGAGGGCTAGGCAGCCTTGACCAAGTCGAATCAAAAGACCTCGAAATGACTCTCTCTGTCTCGGCTCTCGACCACAATGGCCAGCCAAGACCTTGGGCCCTCCAAGGGCTGACAGGTTGGCCTCTCACAAAGTGCCCGATGTTTGACTGGATGATTCGAGAGCTTGACTTAAAAATGAAAGCTCAGTCACGTGACCGTAAAGACAAAACTTCGACCTCTGAACTATGATACGGTAGTCAATGGGGCAGGTAAACCCAAAGGCCGCTTCGTAACGAAACATGCAAGGCCTAGGCCGAAAGAACATTGGGACAAGGCCAAGCCTCAACCTAAAGATCCGAGGGTCGACCACATTGTAAGCGAGCGGCGCCGCAAAAAGCTTAATCTTTATTCATCTAGGATAAATGATTACAAAGCAAGTGCGGCACTTACAAAACACAAGAAAACCCTACGTGTCCTGGTCTATTCCCGCACCCCAGGGATGGACATCTTATGAAGCGAAGAAGCAGGTGAAGGGCATATCTGCAGCCCCCACCGCGCCACCGGATTTTCACCACGAGCAGGGACGACGCTAGGGAGATGCCTCCAGGAGAACACCTCGCGGAGCTTCTTCTAGCATCCGAGAGGATGAGGAGCCCCGCGAGGAGCCCTTTCCGCGCCAGCTTCTCCAACATCGGGGAGGAACGCACAACAACGACTCGATGGCCCCAAGCCATCAAATTGATACACGAGGTATCCCAGATACAGGTCTAGGGGCTCAAAAGGTTTTCCTGCAACAGCAGGGACCTTTCGACCTCCAGGATTTCCTACAGATATCTCGCTGTTGGAGACCTCGTGCACGCCAATCACGTACAAGTCCGACCGCCACACCACCAGTGATTTGGGCCTCCAGAAGTATGGTTCCTCCCCATCCTTGGGGAGCTTCTTCTAGCATCCAAGGCGAACAGCTACTGGCAAGTTGCTACAGAGCCTGATCTTGAAAGCCTTCTCCTAACAGCGGCACAGCCACCGACACCCGCCACGTACCATGGCACATGGGAAGGAACGCCACTCTGTCACTTGGTGAATCGCTAAGGAACTTGGGGGACCCCCTTCCCTCGGCTTATATAGGCGCCCTGAGGAGCGATAGTGGAGGGAGATGATGGTTGGCATTCAAGACAGATGGGGGTCTCCTAGAAGGCTCCATAGAATAGGAACACGGGGAGCGAAGCGGTTCAGGTTCCCAAGCACTACGATCCTTGTTTTCACCAGGATTCAATGACGCGAAACAAGAGATTAGTGCATTCAAACAAGGGGAAAAATCCCCACCCGAGCAACTCTCAGAGCTCACGAGGGCATCGCTGCCCACGAGCATGATGCAACGGAGAATCACTGACCTCCAGGCCCGACTGGATGCTATGTACATGGCTAGGATAGTTTGAAACCAAGAGAGGAACTGACATTTTATAGCCCCGCACACGGCTACACCGCCCGTAAGTCACACGTCGCACGACGATGCTAGGCGGACGGAACAAAAGCCTGCGCACAGGCCTACGCCCACGAGACCCCTCAGGGCACGATAGGATTGTACTAGCATGAAGGCAGTCCAGACTAAGGGGTTGTTTTAGATCCGGTGACTAGAACTCAGAGGATGTCACTCGAGGATGTTGTATGAAATGTTTGAATACTAATAAAAAAATAAATTACAGAATCTGTCAGTACTCCACGAGACGAATTTATTGAGCCTAATTAATCCGTTATTAGCATATATTTACTGTACACTACATTGTCAAATCATGGACTAATTAGGCTTAAAAGATTCGTCTCGTAAATTAATCGTAAGTTATATAATTAATTTTATAATTAGTCTATATTTAATACTTCAAATATGTGTCTAAATATTCGATACAAAGCGACCGAAGTTTTGCAGGAGAAAAAAAAACCTAAGTCACCGGGCTCGGTGCCTGCCAGTCGAACCGTCCCATCAAAATAAAGATGGTAGACGCCTCAGGCGGCCATCGACAAGAAAAATGCCACACCTCGAATCTTCCGCTTCCCGACACCGACACGGAGGAGCCTCTCCACCTTAAGAAAACCCGTCTGCGGCGACCGTTCCGTTGACGGCGGCGACCGCGCTGCCGTGGTGGACGCCATCCGCCGGGCCCCGGTGGAGTGGGGTTTCCATTTCTTCCACGTGATGGGTCACGGTGTGCCCAACGAGGCGATGCACGCGGCGGTAGAGGCTGTGCGGGCGTTCCACGAAGCCGACGGCGGGGACGGCATGTTGGCAGCGGCAAGAGGCGGCTCTACTCGCGGGAGCCCGGGAAGGCGGTCAAGTACTACTGCAACTTCGACCTGTTCCAGTCGCCCGTGGCCAACTGGCGCACACGCTCTACCTCCGTGCATGGCGCCTGACCCTCCCGCCGCCGCCGACGACCTGCCCGTGAGCCGCAGGTGAGCGTGGTACCACTGTACTGCGCCATCCATTTCAATTTTCGATAGTGGTTCTGGTTCTCGTATGATGGTTTGCAGAGATGCGCTATTTGAATACGCCAAACATGTGAAGAGTCTGTGAGAGGGGTTGCTTGAGCTGCTCTCCGAGTCGTTTGGGTTCAAACCGAGCTACCGAGAGCGCAACCAGGGACAGACTATAGTAGGCCACTACTACCCTCGATGCCCCCAGCATGAAGTCGCCATGCATTGGGAGTTTGGGAAGAGACTGTATATGAAGAAGCTTGTTTTTGATACATACAGTCGAGAGTTTGGTACTGAAATTCTTTCGTCCATTGACATGTTCAGTTGGTCTCCAATGGCAAGTTCAGCAGCGTGGAGCAGAGTGGTAGCAAAGAATGGCGAACCAAGAGTTTCCGTCGTGTGCTTCTTCAACACTTTCTTCCATCCGGCCTCCACAAGGATGTATGATCCGATCAAAGAGCTGCTGTCGGAGGAGAATCGTCCTTTGTATAGGGAAACACTCGTCAGAGATTACGTGGCACGTTACTTCGCTGTTGGACTGGCTGGCAGGGAGAAGACTGCTCTAAATGATTTCAGGCTGTGAATTTAATTTCCCAAAGAAAGTTTGTGTGTTTACCAGCAGGAAGGAAAAACTGAACATTGTGTTTGTCTAATTCCAAAGCGAGAATGAACTCAGTAGTTCTGCTCGCAACGAGTTTGGATCACGTGGTTTTAAAAAACTATAGTACCATGAAACTATGGTTTTATAAGCAAAAGAGACATGACACGGTGGTTTAGAAAAAAAGAGGTCATGAGTGAAGTTTCTAAAACTCCAAAAAGACTACAGTTTTGACAAAATCATGGTTTTAGAGACTACAATATTCGTTGCATCCAAACACTCAATAGCTTTTAAAAATCAAAGTATTTTGTAAAACCATAATATTTCTTCATTACTTAAAAATACTTTGCATCTAAACAGGGCCTAAAAGTGCAGCATGTCTGTGCAAAGCTTATATACAGAACTGGCTTCACTGCTCGAAACACTCATTCAACTGGCTTCACTGGTCTGGATTCCTGATGTATTTGTTTTCCAAACTTAAAACTTGATTATGAGATGCCATCTATACGGCCTTTTACAGGGATCCCGACACTGGTGGACCCAGGGTCCGGCGCCCCTGCCCCCGACCGGCCCTGTTGGGCATTGAATTTTCTGCTGGCCGAGCGAGACGTGCAGGTTGACCCCCAGGCGCTGATGCGTGGAGGGCTGCAAGGCAGCGGCCAGCGCCCAAGCCAAACCGTCAACAAGAGTCTGATCACCCAAGCTGCATGGAACGTAGCAACCAACAAGAACCCTCTGCTCACTGCCGTGCTCAAAGCCAAATACCACCCATATACTTCTTTCTGGAACACAGCTAACTTCTTATGGAGCGAAGCGAGACCCGTCGCCGGGAGGCTTAGGCCGCATGTTTGTACGGATCATCGTCTATTAGGGTTTTTCTATCTCTATATATACATCATGTAAGCCGTCGTCTTGGGATGAGAAAATATATAATTCCCGATGTTTGTAACCTTACCCGATATAGTGAAGATTTGCTAGCTGGTGTCCGTGGTTTTTTCCTTCTTCCTTATGAGGGTTTTCCATGTTAAAATCTCATGTCCCCTGTGTTCTTCGTCATTTATATTGTCTATCGTTTCTAGGTAACAGCTCCATCTGGTTCACTCCTTGGTGCCCCTTATGGGAGAATATTCATGACCACGTGCTTCTACCAGTCACCTAATCCCCTATGCCGACTACTGTTTTCTGATCTCTGGCACCCTAACACCCATTCCTGGAATGTGCACTTCATTGCTAACATTTTTTATCATCAGGTTGTGCATTCAATCACTGAGGTACCCATTGTTCCCAATAACCAAAATGACATCCTTAGGTGGATACCAGCCAAAGATGGAAAATGTTCCACCAGGAACATCTACAGGCATCTAAGCAGGCAGCAGCTAATTCAGCTTCCTCACAAGGGATCCATAAGTATAAATCAACAAGCTAACATTATTTTGCAGAGCATGGAAAAGCAAGGATCTCCCTCCACTGATCAAAGCCTTTACCTGGAGACTCATCAGGCGGGCTCTGGCCACTGCTGAAAGGGCATCAAGGTACACCACTAACATTGATAAGCATTGTGCAGTTTGTGGCGCTGTAGAGGATGACGCACATCTTTTCTTCCACTGTCACGGCTGTCTGGTTCTCAGCCGATCCACCTCTTCACACCAGCAGCCTTCCTGAAGATGATGACGCACATCTTTTCTTCAAACTAGTATAACCGACTCCACCCCCAATGATCTTTTCATTAAGATTCTAATCACTCTATGGTACATTTGGAAGGCTAGAAATGACACCAGATTCCAAAGGAAGTCTTGATCTCCCTGGCAGGTGCACCACGCAGTTGCTGTGCACATATCTTGTCATGAGAAAGTGGTGCAGGTTCCAGGAATGCACATCACGCATGCCCAGCCTGACTCAGCTCAGACTGAAGCACTCCTGGAAGTGATCCATGATCCTCCACAATCGCTCAGTGAGCGGCAACCCTCAGGAATGACGAACAGGAATCATCGGCACCCCTCGACACTTGATGATGCTTCCCCAGCGTCGCCATGGCAGGCCAACCAAAATACCCGAGGTATGACCAAATCTACTGCAGGTCCTTACCACATCGGCCATTGCGCCCTGCAAGAGACCAACACTTTGATGAACAGGCCCGTCGACCGAATTACAGCACTTAGTCCTGGGGAAAGATGCTATGTAGATGCGTCAACCACCCCGGATCAACTATCTCAATAGCCAAGGATGGCTGGCCTTGGAATCTTATTTGTTAATACATAGGTACAGCTGGTGCAGACGATCTACATCAAGGCGCAATTGTCAGGCGCTTCCTCTGTGCTAATGGCTGAGGCAGCTGCCTTAGCTCTAGCCGCTGCCCTTAATGAAGCTCCCCAATTCAACAGTACGACGTTCTTATCAGATTGCCGACAGCTGGTGGACTTCCTTTATCAAAATGATCACACTCACCCTCCAGATTGGCGGATGAAGTTCTTCACTCAGCAGTTCATCAATTGTTCTACTCGGAGTCATTCTCAGATCTTCAAGATTCCTAGAAACCTTAACTCAATTGCTGATAGCTTGGCTAGACAGGCTCTCTCTGATTTTGCCTCAACTCTTCAGCCTGTATGCTCTTATTTGCATCACCATCATCTGTGCCCGCTTTTGGTTGCACTGCCTTTTGTATCACATGCAAGCTATAATAATACTCTCAGCTTCATGCTGTTAATATAAATCTGTTTGTTGTCAAAAAAAAAAAAAAACAGCCAGCGAAGGCCCAGCCGCAGGCTGCCGCATGCCCGCACCAGCAAGCAGCAACACAGCACGGTAGTAGCAGGGGCGGATCCAAGGAACACGCCGTCGAAATGTGCGGCGCATTGGGGAGGCTCCGCACGGTGCCAGGAGCGGGAGGAGGCTCCGCGCATTGGGGAAGTGGCGCGCTATGTGGGTGGCCGAGGCAGCAAGGAGGTTGAGGACGGCGACGGACTCGTGGTTGGTGGACTCGGCGACAGACGAGGGAGGCGGCGCTACGATCCCGCGCGGCGTCCAGGAACTGGAGCACCCGTCTCGAGCACCTGGTCCGCTTGGGCGGCGGCTGGTCCTTGGCCGTTCCATTTGAGTGCTTGAGTCATGGCACAGTCTTTTGGCACGACATGAAACATGGCAGGACACGCAATGTTTTAAGCCGTGCCGGCACGACGCACAAGAGGGCCATGTCATGCCTAGGATCTAGGCATAACGGGCTACATGGCCCGGCCCGCATTTTAGGGTGTGTTTGGGCCGGCACGGCACAAAAATAGCACGTAGATACTTTTACAACTATACAATGTAATTTTCTAGCATTTACTATACTATCTCTCATCTAATTCTTGAATAGATTATGAAAATAATTAAAACTTTCATTTAAATAGTACACACAAAATATATATATTTTATATCACGAGCGGAAAAAAGAAAACTAGCAGATACATTTTGAGGGTCGTGCTTAGGCCGGCATGACCCGAAGGCGTGCCGACGTGCCACGGGCCGTGCTTGAGCCGAAGAAAAGATTTAACGTGCCATATCGGCACGGCCCGACGTGCCTCCCGTGTCTAGAGGGCACGATCGAAAGCGGCAAGAAGCATGTGAGGGTCGTGCCGTGCCAGCCCGGCCTAGCTTAAGTCCCACCTCTGGCTGGTCCTCGTCCTCCTCTATCATCGTGCATGGGTTGGCTGCCCCCCCCCCCTCCCTCCAACGTCGTGGCGCGGGCTAAGGCGGCCGAGTGGGAGAAGAAGGAAAAGGTGGAGTAGCGGCTGCACAGTGGAGGTGGATGGCCCCTACGCTGCAATGTCCAGTGGTGGGTTGCAGGGGTGGGGTGAGGGGTAAAATGGACATTTTCCCTCCAAAGCCCATCTAAGTTCATAGCCACCTCACCAAAACGGATAGAAATGGTATCGGAGCAAACAATTTTTGACTTGTGGTAGAAGAGAAAAAATATTTTTTTGTGGTCCAAAAGAAAGGGCTGGTTTTTTTATGGTCTATAAGCAATTTGCTCTACTATGAACATTGAAAGGTGGCAAGGTGCTGGTAGAGCCGTCCCCACAAATAAACTTAGATGGCCTTTATAGTCGTTAATTAGGATGTCAACTAAGTAGAATATTGATGTGACATTAAAATCAAGAAAGAGAAAGAAAGAAATGATTTCTAGTCTACATGATGGTAAGTTTCTAAATATAGTGTCTACCTTACTTGTATATGGACAACATTAATAACATGTTTCAATCAGAAGTTAGGGAAAAAAGACATGAAATGAAATGTAGATTAGACAACTCACTCATTCAGCATGCCTTTTAGTAGGCTATAATCATTTAGGAAGGGGCCTCCTGTGCCGACGCTACAAACAAAAAGTACAAGCATACCGTATAAGGATTCTAACATAATTTTGGCATCTATATGTAACTTATGTACACATATAGGTGTATTTTTATTCTATTTTTATCTAATTAATGTGGTATTTTTCGGTCTTAAGAATTAGCAAGGAACAGTTTTTTGTTAATTTGTATTTTCCACGCCTTAAAAATTAAAGTGGAGATTTTTTTAACTAGTCAAATAGTAAGATAATACTGATTAGGATGGCACATTAGACTAGTGCTAATTAACATTTTAAAAGGAAGTCAGAAAATTGGCTTTAAGTCAGGGAAAAAAAATTAGGTTGTTTCTTTCACGCGGGTGACCCACGTCATTTTTGTCGCTATAGTGACGACATCTTTCATTTAGAATGTGTTTGGTAGTGCTCCTTGAGCCCCTCCATGCTAGCTCATTGGGTCCCTTTACCCGACTCCACTTGCAATCAAACTAAGAGGAGCTAAACACGGAGATGGATGACGTGGATGGATCTAGAGATAAGGCGGGGGGAGGAGGGGGAGGGGTGAAGGGTCGAGATGGCGACTAGAGGGGGGGTGAATAGTCTTTTCTAAAACTTAATCGCGTTGGCTAACCGAAACAAATGCGAAATTAAAACTATTGGTCTAGCCAAGACTATACCCCACTATATATGTTCACTAGCACCTTGCAAAGATAACAATTATGCAACAAAGGTGCCGGGCTAGTTAGAGCTCTCCTAAACAATTCTAGGAGCAAGGTTACACAAACCTATGCCACTAGTACTTTAAGCAACAAGGGAGCTCCTACACATGCTAGTAAGCAAAAGCACAAAGCTAACTAAGCTCACTAGCAATGCTCAATAATAAGGCAACCAATGCCTAATTAGAGAGCGCAAAGATTTAGCTACACAAACTAAGCAATGTGACTAACAAGGTTACTAAAACCAAATTAGCCACGCAAGGGAGCTACTTCTATGCTACACAAGCAAGAAGGTAATTAGCAAGCTACACAAGCTATCTAATTACAAGAGCAACTACACAAGCTTAATATGTATAAAAGTAATTGCAAACTTGTATAATGGGGATGCAAACCAATGGGAAGAACAAGGTTGACACGATGATTTTTCTCCCGAGGTTCACGTGTTTGCCAACACGCTAGTCCCCGTTGTGTCGACCGCTCACTTGGTGGTTCGGCGGCTAATTAGCATCACCCGCTAAGCCCGCACATCGGGCGCCGCAAGAACCTACCCCTTGAGTGAGGGTAGCTCAATGACACGCTTTACTAGAGTTGCTCTTTGCGGCTCCCGCGGGGCGAGCACAATGCCCCTCACAAGCACTTCTCCGGAGCGCCGCACAAGCTTCTTGCGGGCTTCCACGGAGACCACCACCAAGCCGTCTAGGAGGTGGCAACCTCCAAGAGTAACAAGCACCACCGGCTTGCAACTCGATCACCTAGTGCCACTCGATGCAACCTCACGATGTAATCGCACTAGAATCGCTCACTCACACAATCGGATGATCGCTATCAAGTATGTGTGAGATGGAGGGCTCCTAAGCACTCTCAAGCATGGACACAAAGTCCCCCAAGGTGCTCAGCACCAGCCATGGCTGAAGGCCACTTCTATTTATAGCCCCAAGGGCTAAACTAGCCGTTACCCCTTCACTGGGCAACGGTCGAGCTGACCGGACGCTCCGGTCGTGTTGACCGGACGCTGGACCCCAGCGTCCGGTCGCTTGCAGACGACCACGTGTCCTAGTTCCAACGGTCACTTGACCTGACCGGACACAGCAGCTTCAACTGACCGGACGCTGAACCCCCAGCGTCCGGTCGTTTCTAGTAAGCTCCCGAGCATGACTGGACGCGTCCGGTCGAACGCGATCGGACGCAGCCAGTGTCCGGTCACACTCCAGTTACTGCATCACCGTACGTCAGCCTGATCGGACGCAGCCTTCCAGCGTCCGGTGCATTCAGATCCAGCGTCCGGTCAGTTGACCGACGCCGGCATCTTCGCGACCAACTCGTTTTCACTTCTAACTTCTTCACCCTTGCACCAATGTGCTAACCACCAAAATTTGCATCCGACGCAATAGAAAATAGACATTTCATTTTCTCGAAAGCGCTGAATCCCGCCGAGCAAGCTCGGCGGGAGGGAGAGAGAGACCCAAACCCATCTCAACCCTGCAAACACCACCGCCTTTGTAAATGTGCCAACACCACCAAGTGTACACCACCATGTGTATGTGTGTTAGCATTTTCACAATCATTTCCCAAAGGATGTTAGCCACTCAACTTGCCACGCCACTCGATCCTAGCGACAATGCAAAGTTAGATCACTCGAGTGGCACTAGATGACCGATATGCAAACAAGTTTGCCCCTCTTGATAGTATGGCCATCTATCCTAAACCCGGTCATAAACTTCTCTACACACCTATGACCGGTGAAATGAAATGCCCTAGGTTATACCTTTGCCTTGCGTATTCTATTCCATCTCCTCCAATGTTGATGCAACACATGCACCAACATGATCAACAATGATATGATCCACTTCATATCATCATGTGATCATATTGGTTCATCGATCTTGACTCTACTTGCTCTTCACCGTTGCCATCGTCCATCGGCGCCAAGTCTTGCTCAAGCTTCACCGCCATGTGGTCCATCACTCCAAAGCCTTCGACTTGCCCTTCACGCTTGCAATCGGTCCATCAAGCCAAGTCTTGTCTTGATCTTCTCCACCTTGATCACATGACTCAATGTCATGTCTCATGTACATTTAAGCTCCTTCATCATCACATGTGTGAGCTTTGCAACATCTCCAAGCCATTTTCACCTCCATGGCATATGTTGCTCACACACATGTACCTATGGACTAATCACCTGTGTATCTCACATAAACACAATTAGTTCACCTAGGTTGTCACTCAATTACCAAAACCAAACAAGGACCTTTCAAGGGGCTCAAGCCCCTCTACCGCCGCTGATCCCATGGATACTCTCCCAAAGCCCCTCCAAAAAAAATTCATGGCTGCTTGGAGGAGAAGAGGCTGGAAGTTGAAGATGAACTTTCAGCCCTCCCTGCCTAATAAGGATGTGGGCACAGAACCGATAGGACCGAACGCCCATGGTGAAGGAAGAGAGTGGCAAGAATAGTAGGCCCTGGGACAAAGGTGAAGTAGATGGCAATATGAGCGGGAAGATGGGCATGGGCAATGGGACATGAAGGAGCAGCTATGTGAGTGAGCAAACGGAGAGATAAGAAAGAAGAAGAGAGAGAAAGTGGTACACGAGTAGAGGAAAAATAGAAAAAGACAAACTACAAAGGTATTATGGACACTTCATGCATTTTATGAATAAGAAATTGTGTATGTCTCAATACTTTAAGTACAAGTTGTAGTATCTGAATTTAAGCATAAACTCATACACACATGTGACTCAGAGCCAATTAAGATCATCATACTCCAGGTGCTAAAGGCACGACACCGCGCTTGAGACTCCAAAGAAAACTAGGAAAATCTCCCGCGGAAAAACTCGCGGTGAGCTCCACCTAGCGTGGCCAACCAACCGAGTCTCTTGCTCCGATCAACCTAAACAATGTGAGCCGAAGTTGTATCAAATAGGTCCTAAACCTAAGCAAATGGCCCTAGACCCTTTGCGGACGAAAAGCTTTTGCCTTGCCAGGTGGTCGGTTCTCCCACGAGTGACCACTGGTTTTCGGGCATGCCTGCACAGAATAGCTATTGGCACGCCCAAATCCCCATAAGCTCCAGCCTCCTGTGCTTCAGTCGCCCGGCAATTTCCAATTTTGCTCTAAAAATAGCGAGCCACCACCCACAATGCTCTGCTTTGCAGCTCTAAAACGTACGTTCATGGCGGGCCATGACCGGATTGATGGCCTTAAAGCACGCTGTCAAAACCAAAATCCAGCTTACGTTCTCGCTTCCCCTTCCTTGAATTTCCTGTAGATCAATGTGTAGATAGATCGTTGCCCGGATCACCATCATGCCCACCATCCTAACTCCATCTCTCATATTCGTCCTCACCACCACAATCGTCGCCATCTTTCTCTCCCCAGCAACTACCGCCGGGGACATTGCCACCACCGCTGCCACTGGGGACGCCGTGGGGACGTACCTAGTGGTCGTCTGCCGAGCCAATGGGCCTAAGGAGAATGGCGAGAATGTTAGCCCCTCGATCTCCGGTACGGAGATATCCGACCACTCAATAGTGTTGTCGAGCACACACTAGCGATGCCGACCACGAACTGTCATTGCCGACCACACACTATGGTCAGAGATAGAAGAAGAGAGAGAAAACATAGCATACACACACAGTAGAGACACCATTGTTGGCCGAAGCCCTATATAGGAGATGGCAAATCTAAACTCTCTTTACTGACTTGCAGTGGTAAACTATTTATACAACTCTATCCATCTAGTCCTAGTACAGCTGCCATGCTGCTACAGTGACTAGATGTGATAGCAGGGCTGACTCTGGCACCTGCCCCTGCTGTGGCTATAGTGCGTCGGGTGAACCGTTCGGCGCCTGCCCCTGCAACTGCTACAGTGCAACAGCAGGGAGCCCTTTGCGGCGCCACCTTCACCTGCTGCATATTCACACAAGAGATGTAGAAGATTATCTAACAGTTCTTTCCCTAATCCTTCTGCTACCCTTGAACCCCTCCATGCCGATCATCTTCTTCAGCTCTATGAGTCAAAGACGACCGAGCGGCTTGGTGAGGACGTCCACAAGTTGCCAACCAGTTTCGACAAACTCGATGACGATCTGCCCTCCATCAACACAGTCCCTAATGAAGTGGAACTTCACATCGATATGCTTGCTCCTATCATGGAGAACCAGATTCTTTGCGAGGGCGATGGCGGGATGGTTGTCCACCATCAGTGCTGGTGGGTGAGCTTCCACACCAGTCAGCTCTCCCAATAGCCGGTACAGCCACACAACTTGGCACACCGTTGTGGCCATCGCTACGTACTCTGCCTTGCACGTAGATAGCGCCACCACCTTCTGTTTCAATGACAGCCATGAAATTGGAGCCGACCCGAGGAAGACGAGCACTCTAGAGGTGCTCTGCCATCCATCGATGTCCCCCGCCATGTCTGCATAGCTAAACACAATGAGTTGTAACCTGCTTCCACCGGTCTTGGAGAAGACGATCCCTTGATCCACCGTCCCCTTGATGTAGCGCAGTAGCCGCTTCACCGTAGCCCAATGATCCTCTCAAGGATCCTCCATGAAATGGCTAACATAGCCCACGGCGAACTCAATGTCCGGCCTCGTATGGACTAGGTAGTGTAGACCGCCGATGATGCTCCGGTAGAGTGTTGCATCCACCTTCACCGCGGTGCTAGCCTTCGTCAGCTTCAGCCGCTCGTCCATCGGAGTTATGCATGGCTTGCACTTAGCCATGCCGCTCTGTTCCAACAACTTAGAGGCATACGCGCTCTGACTAAGCGTGAGTGCCTCCTTCCCCTATCTCACCTTGATGCCGAGGTAGTAGGAGGGTGCGCCAAGATCGCTCATTCAAAAACGAGCCACCATCTAGTGCTTGAAACTATCGATGTCCTCTGCGCGCACGCCGATGACGATCAGGTCGTCCACATACACACTGACAACGAGCTCCTTCTTCCCCCATCACCGTGTGTAGAGCGTGTGCTCGGTTGCACACCTCATGAACCCAAGCTCGCCTAGCGTGGCATCAAGCTTGGCGTTCCACGCTCGTGGGGCCTGTCGCAGCCCGTAGAGCACCTTGTGCAGTTGGATCACCCTGTGCTCTGCTCCCTTGACGACAAAACCCGGAGGTTGCCTGATGAAGACCGTGTCCGCCAGCTCGCCGTTGAGGAAGGTGGATTTTATGTCTAGGTGATGGATGCGCCAGTCCTTTGCTGCTGCCATGGCTAGTAGCAAACAGACAGACTCCATGTGCGCTACCAGTGCAAAGACTTTCTCGAAGTTGATGCCCTCATGCTGAACAAAGCCTTGGGCGACTAGGCATGCCTTGTGCTTGATAATGGCACCGTGCTCGTCTCACTTGACTTTGTACACCCACTTTAGGCTGATCGGACGGCATCTTGGAGGTGGATCGACGAGTTCCCAAGTCTCGTTTTCCTCGATTGCCTTCATCTCCTCCAGCATCGCCCATCGCCAATTTCTATCGTGCTCGGCCAGCGCAAATGTGGGTGGTTCCTCTACACTAATGAGCAGCAACTCTTGGTCATTGAGCAGCCGACCCACCAAGCCTGAGGGCCTTGTGCCACCGACGATGTCATCCAGCCTGTGGAACCGCACCTCCTCACCTTCGTGGAAGGCATCCACGAACTCAGTGATGTCACTTGGAGGTGAGGCAAACTCGATCGGCGTCGATAGAGTTCCCTGTTCTGCCGGATTGCTTGTCACAGCACCTGGAGTGTTTGGCACCCTAGATGCAGTGCTCGGCACTACTCTTGGACTATTCATCACCACTTTTGGAAGTGGTCTACACCCCTCCCGGTGTGTTTGGCACCAATCTTGTAGTGGTCGGCACCACTGCAAGACTACTCGGCTCCGCTATGGGAGTGCTTGGCACCCATCCTGGAGTGGTCGACACCACTATAGGACCTCCTAGCTCCACTCCTGGAGTGCTCAGCACCCCTCCTAGAGTGCTTGGCATCCCTCCTAGAGTGCTCGGCTCTGTCGCTAGAGTTCTCAGCACCCTCCTGGAGTGCACGACACCTCTTCCCTAGCGTCTCCACCACCGTGGATGACCAAGTGCTCGACGACGAAGGTGCTGGTGAAGCCGCCAGCTTTCCCCATGCTCAGACTATTCTATTCCCAAGCTGTCTTCTCGTCGAACACGATGTCGCGCGAGACAAGTACCTTATCTCCATGTGGGTCGTAGAGCCGGTGCGCCTTGGTACCCTCCACGTAGCCAAAGAACACCATCAGTGTGCTCCTGTCCTCTAGCTTGGTGAGGGTCAGCTTCATCTTCCTGACATGGCCGATGCAGCCGAATGTCCAGAGGAAGGACACGCTCGGCTTGCGCCCATACCAAGCCTCGAACGGCGTCTTGCCCGTCAGGACCTTGGTGGACGCACGGTTGAGGATGAACACCGCCGTGGTCACCGTCTCACCCCAGAACCTTATCGGCATGCCTTTGGCCTTCATCATGGATCGAGCCATGCTGACCACCGTCTGATTCCATCGCTCCACCATGCCATTTTGCTATGGTGAGTACAGCATGGTGTGGTGTCGCACCACACCCTGATCCGCACAGTACGCAGCGAACTCTACCAAAGTGAATTCGCCAATGCAATCAGTCCTCAGCATGCAGAGCTTCTTGCCGCTCTCAGCCTCCGCGCGCATCTTGAACTTCTTGATCACCTCTGCTGCTTTGTCCTTGCTCGTCAGGAGTTGCAGCCACATGTAGCGACTACAATCTTCTAGGAGTAGGAGAAAGTACCGTCGACCATCATTTGTGGCTGGCGTGATCGGCCCGCAGATATCGCCGTGGACTAGCTCGAGAGCTTTCGCCGCGTGATACTTGGCCGCCTTTAGGAACAGCAACCTCTTCTACTTCTCAGCCAGGCAGCTGTCACATAGCTCGCCTCTATGCTCGATGTGGGGTAGCTCTCGGACCATCTTCTCCAGCTGACCAAGCACGTCGAAGCTAAGATGTCTGAACCGGGCATGCCACAACCATGGTTCCTCGATGTGCCTTGCCGCCAGGCACACCGGCTGCTCTACCTTCAGGTCGAGCAGGTACAACCGGTTCTAGGACCTCTTTACCTTGGCAAGAAGTCGTTGTTTCTAGTCCCTGATCCTGAGGACTCTGTCCTTGATCAGTACCTCGCTACCGTGCTCATCCAGCTGACCAATGTTGATGATGCTTGAACGCAGCTATGGGATGTAATATACATCTGTTAGCGCACGGTGCTCCCCATTCTAGCACCTGAAGATGATGGTGTCGCGCCCTCGGATAACCACCCTTGAGCCGTCACCAAACTTCACCGTACCAGTAACATCGTCGTCGAGCTCGGAGAAGACTGCCTTGGAGCCCGTCATGTGGTTGCTGGCGCTAGAGTCCAGATACCACCGCTGCTCTTGCTCATCGCCCACACGTCTGAGGTGGACTTGGGCGCGCGGTTCATCGAGGTTGACAGCTTTCAAGGCCTTCCCAGATCCTTTTATCGTCGTCACTTCTCCCTTCTCTTTGGCCTCGACATCGTGCAGTGCACAGAACGTTGCCATCAAGATAGTGGCCTCATCATCATCAGCAACTTACGCTAGATGAGCTTTAGCCTTCTTCTCCTACTTACGAATTAGGCACTCCTATGCCCAATGGCCCGTCTTCCCGCAGTGTCGGTAGGTGTTGGGGTCGACCCGCTTCTTCTTCTCTGAAGAAGCCTTGCCATGGCGCTTGCCATCGCCATCGTGGCTGGAGAAGGCTACCCTGGAGTTCCTTCGAGCAGCCCACTCCTCTATCAGCAGCAGTTTCCCATTGTCCTTCATTGTTGTCGCCTGTTCCAGGTGCTCGTCCACCGCCCACAGACGGCATGTCACATTCTCAATGGTGAGGGTGGACAAGTCTAGCATCGTCTCTATGAAGAGAGTGATCTGGATGTACTTTGCCGACACGGAGTGGAGGTACTTGGAGACCGCCTCCTCTTTGTTGACGGTGATGTCATGGCTCTTCAGCTTGCTGATGAGCGTCTGTAGGTCAGAAAGAAATCCTCTACTATTTCACCATCTTTAAACTTGAGGTTGGCGTACTCCTGCTTCAGAAGATGGGCCATTGCCTTCTTTGCGCGGTCGGAACCGACGCGCATCGCCATAATAGCCTCCCACGCCTCCTTAGTAGAGCTTCTTGGCCCCAATGGCTCCCTATACTCCACCGGTACAGCAGTGAGAATAGCCTCTAACGCTGACATGTCATCTTCCTCATTGTCAGTGCACTTGTCAACAGCATTCCAGAGCCGTCGGGCTCTGAGCTTGACCTTCATGGTCACCGACCACTATCCATAGTTGGTGCGAGTCAGAGTCGGCCAACTGGTGCTTCTAACCTTCCACACCATATGAACAACGACCTCCTATCGTGGCTAGGCAGTCACAACAGTGCTACTGCTGTCGTCCATCTCTGAACCGTCCATTATCGCCAGCGGTTAGTCCGACGACGACGCTTGTACGGCTCCGATACCACTTGTTAGCCCCTCGATCTCTGGTACAGAGATATCCGACCACTTACTAGTGTTGCTGAGCACACACTAGCGATGCCGACCACGAATTGTCGTTGCCGACCACACACTATGGTCAGAGGTGGAAAAATAGAGGGAGAACAGAGCATACACACAGTAGAGACATCAACGTTGGTCGAAGCCCTGTATAGGAGATGATAAATCTGAACTCTCTTTACTGATTTGTAGTGGTAAACTATTTATACAACTCTATCCATAAAGTCCTAGTACAGCTGCCATGCTGCTACAGTGACTAGATGTGACAGTAGGGCTAACTCTGGCGCATGCCCCTATTATGGCTACAGTGCGGCAGGTGAATCGTTCGGCGTCTGCCCTGTAGCTGCTATAGTACAATAGCAGAGAGCCCTTTACGATGGCACCTTCACCTGCTGCGCATTTGACGAGAGATCCAGGAGATTATCTAACAGTGAAGCTGCGCGAATGGCACGCCTCGCTGCTTGCCTCCCTCCTGAACACCAGCACCGCGACGGTCCTCGAAGAGGCACGGACGTCGGAGGGCGGGCAGCTCGTCTACTCATACCAGCACGTCGTCAGTGGCTTCGCCGCGCGGCTGACGGTGCCGGAGGTGGACGCGCTGCGCAAGCTCCATTGGTGCGTCGACGCTATCCCGGACGTCAACTACCGGCTGCGGACGACGTACACGGCGACGCTGCTCGGGTTGATCACGCCCAAGACGAGCATGTGGGCGGCGGCCCGCAACATGGGGGAGGGCATCATCGTCGGCGTCCTCGACAATGGCATCGACCTGCGGCACGCGTCTTACGGCGACGAAGGCATGCCGCCACCGCCGGCTAAGTGGCGAGGCAGGTGCGAGTTCGGTGGCGCTCCGTGCAACAAGAAGCTCATCGGTGGGCAGTCGCTGACGCCGGGGGAGCAAGGCACGCACATGTCCAGCACCGCCGTGGGCGCCTTCGTCGGTGATGTCAAGATGTTTAGGACCAAAGTCGGCGTGGCCTCCGGCATGGCGCCACGCGCGCACCTGGCGTTCTACGAGGTGTGCTTCGAGGACACATGCCCGTCGATGAAGTAGCTCATCGCCATCGAGCAGGGCGCGTTCATGGACAGCGTAGACATGATCTCCATCTCCGTGGGAGACGACCACGCAGAAGCCCTTCTACCAGGACCTCACCGCCATCGGTAGCTTCTCCGCCGTCACGTCGGGCGTGTTCGTGAGCACGACCGCCGAAAACCAAGGCCCGTACTACGGGACCGTCACCAACTGCGCGCCTTGGGTGCTCACCATGTCGGCGAGCACCATGACCCGGTGCGTCGTCTCCAGGATCAGGCTCGGCAATGGGCTGGTGATCCAAGGCGAGGCGAACAAGAGGTAGAGCCCTCAAGCCAGCGCCGCTCATCTACGTCCAAGGCGTGTTCGAAAACGGCTCGCTCAACGCCATCGACGTCCGCGGAAAGGTCGTCTTCTGTGACCGCTCGGAAACCACCACATTGCGCGGCGAGAAGGTCTGCGCTGCCGGCGGCGTGGGCATCATCTTTTTCAACGATGCATCCGAGGGCGGCATGATGAGTTTCAGGGGAAACGTGTCCATCGCGGCGGCGCGCGTCAGCTAGGACGACGACGAGAAGATCATGTCGTACATCAACTCCAAGACGAACCCCACAGCTAGCCTCCACTTCAACGGCGTTACGCTGGACCCTTCCTATCAGCCGGCCATCGCCATTTACTCCTCATGAGGCCCCTGCAACATGTCAAACCTCGGCGTGATCAAGCCCGACATCACCGGGCCTGGGACAAACATAATCGCGGCCATCCCGGGCGCCGGTGGCGGGAACGGCAGCGCGCCCACCCGCACCTTCGGCTTGATTCGCGGCACATCCATGGCCACGCCGCACCTCTCGGGGATCGCAGCCGTGCTGAAGCGAGCGCGCCCATTGTGGTCGCCGTCCGCGATCAAGTCGGCGATGATGACGACCGTCGACGTGACGCACCCGGACGGCACGCCCATCACTAATGAGGTCACCGGCAAGCTGGCAGGACACCTCCTCATGGGCTCCGACATCGTGAACCCGACCAAGGCGCTTGACCCGGGCCTCCTCTACGACCTCTCGGGGCTGGACTACATACCCTACATCTGCTGGCTCGGGTACAACGACACCTTCGTCAACGAAATCATCGCGCAGCAGTTGCGGAACGTGAGCTGCGCGACGGTCAGCAAGATCAAGGGCAAGGACCTCAACTACCCGTCGTTCCTCGTGACGCTCACGGCGGCTGCGCCGGTGGTCGAGGTGAGGCGCACGGTGACCAACGTCGGGGAGGCTGTCTCGGCCTACATGGCGGAGGTCATGGCACCGCCAAGCGTCGCCGTCGAGGTCACTACTAGAAAACCGAGATTTGCCTAGCGTTTAATGGTTTGCCTAGTGTCAATCGTCGGACACTAGGCAAAGAGCTTGTTTGTCGAGTGTTAGACCCCGGAGCACTCGGCAAAATAAAGGCACTAGGCAAAATAACGATTTGCCGAGTGTCGACACTAGACAAAGAAATCCACTCGGTAAATGACCATTTTGCCTAGTGTCAATACTAGGCATACCATCATACTCGGCAAGGCTGCCAGAGGGCAACCGCCGTTACCATTTTGCCGAGTGTCTTCCGCTAACACTCGGCAAAATTAGAACTTTGCCTAGTGTCTCCGGACGACACTAGGCAAACTGGCCAGTTTGCCTAGTGTCTTACAGAGACACTAGGCAAAATATTTTTTCTTTTTTTGATTTTAGCTTCCAATTTTTTTTTTCTGTAGCTTTCCTACTATACCTTGACCAACATGTTGAAAGTTGGCACAATTTTATGAAATTTTGCTATATTTCTTTAGTTTATTTAATTTCTTTGAATTTTTTCGACAAATGCAAATTTGAACTGCAAGTGTGTCGAATAATGGCAATTCATGAATGCAAAAATAATATTCATGTTAGTAAGTGTTAGTTGAGGCCGTATCCAGAAACAGACCAAAAATTTCACACATCTTCACATCGAGACATGACCACGAACTTGCGAGAAAATAGTTTTTAAATTCTATTAAATGAAAACGAAGTCTGAAATTCATGAAACTTGTCGACAAGTCAAGATATCGCATGCGGGTGCCATGATAAAAATTTAAAAAGATTTCGAGCACATCGTCATGTATGATGCTTAGAAACCCTAACATTTCATGAAACTTGTCGACAAGTCAAGATATCGCATGCGGGTGTCATGATAAAAATTTAAAAAGATTTCGAGCACATCGTCACGTATGATGCTTAGAAACCTTTTTATCATGGCACCCGCATGCGATATCTTGACTTATCGACAAGTTTCATAAATTTCAGACTCCGTTTTCATTTAATAGAATTTAAAAACTATTTGCTCGCAAGTTCGTGGTCATGTCTCGACGTGAAGATGTGTGAAATTTTTTGTCTGTTTCTGGATACGGTCTCAACTAACACTTACTAACACGAATATCATTTTTGTATTCATGAATTACCATTATTTGACACACTTGCAGTTCAAATTTGCATTTGTCGAAAAAATTCAAAGAAATTAAATAAACTAAAGAAATATAGCAAAATTTCATAAAATTGTGCCAACTTTCAACATGT
Source organism: Miscanthus floridulus (assembly GCF_019320115.1). Taxonomy (NCBI): domain Eukaryota; kingdom Viridiplantae; phylum Streptophyta; class Magnoliopsida; order Poales; family Poaceae; genus Miscanthus; species Miscanthus floridulus. The sequence continues at coordinate 15,775,199 of NC_089591.1, read as the reverse complement.
AGTCTCATTTTATGTAGGGAGGCTCGATAAAAAGTTTGAAGACCAAAATTGAAAAAAAATAAATAAGTTTGCCTAGTGTGCCAGCTAGACACTAGGCAAACTGGCCTCTTTGCCTAGTGTCTCATGGAAGACACTAGGCAAACTTATTTTTTATAGTGTTTGCCTAGTGTTGGGTTATCGACACTAGGCAAACTTGCTGCCTCCCCTGGCTTCTGCTCCGAATCCAACGAAACGAATAATAGACACAGCTTCTGCTCCGAAAAAAACGCACCTCGCCCCATCCTCTCTCGATCTCTCCCGAAACGGCGATGGCCAGGGCGACGGCGCCCCCCGGGCGGCGAGCGGACCTCCGTGGCGGCGTGCGGGTAGGACGGCGGCGCACGGCCGCGACCTGCACCCCGCTGGCCTCCTCTCCCTCTTCCCAACGGTTTCTCCCTCTCCCTCTCCCTCTCCATCTCCATCCCGACACGGACAGGCCAACGACGGCTGGCACAGGCGGGCGCGGCGGCTGCGGGCGCCCTCCTCCTCCTTTCCCCCTCGCGACTGGGCCCCGGCGGTGTCCGCCGACGTCGCTTGCCCCCGGCGCTGCCTCCTCCCTCTGCTCCGTGTGTGTTCATGTGTTGCAGGTGCTACAGGAAACCCTAGCAGCCTGTGCTAGGGGTCGCGGCGGCCCAGCTTCATCCCAACCCCCGGCGGCGGTGCCCTTCTCCAGTGTGGACGCGTTCCCAGCGACAGCAGCGGCGACTGGCAGGTTGTTGTCCCTCCGGCGACTGCGTGGGCGACGAGGTAACCTCCCATCTCCTCCATGTCTCTTGGCCTTCTTTTACTGAATGTTTGTGTGGCGGGAGCCCCAAATTCTTGGTGCAGTTACCAATTTTTTGTGAGATTTTTCCTACATTCCTGGTACAAGTGATGCAAATCTGTTTCCAGAAGGCCACCTCCTTTCAATCACTCACAATGTTCCCCAAGTGCCGCATTGGTGAATAACCAGGCCTGTACAAACCATTTTAATTTATTCATGTATGTTCCTCAGTATTAGATTTTTACTTTTCAGACTAATGTATTAAATAAGTTAAGAAATATTGGATAGGTCAATGCTTACTACAGCAGATGACATGGCTTTCGTCCTTTCAAATTTGTGCCTAAATGTTCTCCTGTAGACACAGCCTCACATTTACCTTCGTCCCATATTGACCAGCATAGATGTTATACTTAAACATTTGCTACGGCAATACATGTTTTAGAATCATTTTACCTATTTGTTGGTGTTCATCGATCTTCTCCATTTGCTAGAGTGGCAGGAGTGGCAGTTCCTGAGCCCGACGGTGGAGCAGGCTGTGCGCCATGGTCTGCGTGACGCAAAGGACGATACACAATACAAATTTCTCTCAAATTGAATTTTATTCTTGTGTAGTGATTTCGGTTCAACATAGGACTTCATTTCATAGGCCAATTTTGAGGACTATCATCAGGTGCGACAACATCAAGGTGTTTTTGTTCTCTTCTTTTTGTCATTCTTTTACCTGTTTGATAAAGTTTTAGTTCATAATTTATAGCATCCTCAACGAACTTGCTTCATTTTGTGAATTTGTATGATGCTGCTGGTTTTCTTAGATTATTTACTGAGTAGGAAGTATCCATCTAGACGAAGAAAAAAGTTCATTGGTCAACAGTACAGTTGATTCCATCAAGTTTTAGCTAAATTATTTTATTAATGCTTGCCTAGGTTTCTCAGAATGATTTTTATTCTTGTGCAAAAATTTTGTTTTGAGACAACTTCATTCCATGGGTGCATTTTGAGGGCTATCAGCAGGTGTAACTGCATCAAGGTGCTCCTGATCCATTGCTTTTATCATATTTCTTCTACCGTGTGCTAAAATTTTCATTCAGATTAAACCTTGAATTTTTAGTTTGATACAATTTATATGCACATTGTAAAATCTCAGAACAAGCCAACCACTTGGAAAAAAACATTATCTGGTCTGTAACAAACATCATGACCCTACTCAGGTACTTAGTTGGGTTGCATAGTATATGTTAGCTTACTAATCGCTGGTACATATTTAGCTACACTATTAGAAGTTTGAGATCACACAAGTACCAGTAGTGCCATTTGTTGTTCTTTTACTGTCCTGCAAAGTTGAAAGTGATGCTTTGGTCATTTCCTTTAGGTTTCATGTTCAGTAATGTGCATGGAAGTTCTTTTGCTATTCACTCTTTTCATAAATTCACCTAGCATTTTAGTACTGTCCCATGGATGTGCTTCGTAGATTGATTATAATGGGAAGTATATCAGCTCCTGCAACATTAACCAATATGAAATCAGTGTATAAAAACAACACATGAGAGAAAAGCTTGGATATGGCTGTAGATGTTGTTATTTTTTCTGTGTTTGAGGCGACCTTGTGTGGAGGTTTATTTTCTGCTGATGACATTATTGTCAATGCATTCTATGGCATGCTTCTCGGCAATTTCTTTCGGTTTTTTCTTTCTTTTAAACCTCACAGTACCTACACTGAAACTTGAGCGTACTTGTGGCACATTTGGATTTTTGGTATGAACATGTGATATATGTGAACATGTGGTTCTTATTTATGATTCATGTTATATATTTGTGGTGTTTGAATATGATTTATATTTGTGTCACAAATGGAATAATAAAAAAAAATTCAGCTTCTGGTTACTTTGCCTAGTGTCAGGGGTCTGACACTAGGCAAAGGGGCCACACGTGGCACACCTGGGACTGACACTAGGCAAAGTAGGCAGTTTGCCTAGTGTTGGAAGCCTGACACTAGGCAAAGCTTGGCATATTTGCCTAGTGTAGGTGGCCTGACACTAGGCAAAGCTTGACATATTTGCCTAGTGTCGGACGCCTGGCACTAGGCAAACCTTGCATACTTTGCCGAGTGTCAGACCTCCGACACTAGGCAAAACGTCCGTTACGATTTCTACTGTCAGTGGAATACTTTTGCCAAGTGGTGTCATTGACACTAGGCAAACACTTTGCCGAGTGTTCGAGGTTTGACACTCGGCAAAGTGCTCTTTGCCTAGTCCGCCTCTGCCGACCCTTGTTTATCTAGTGTGACACTAGCAGTGGGTGGTGCCACCGAGGCTGGAGTTCGGCTCCCTGAACCAGAAGATGGACTTCAAGGCGAGGTTCAGCAGAGTTGGCGCCGCCCCTAATGGCGGCACCGCGGAAGGAAGCCTCCGGTGGGTCTCCGGTAAGTACTCCGTTCGCAGCCCAATCCTCGTTCTCGATGGAACGCAGAATTTGGTCTAGTATAGTGATTCGATCGGTCATCCATTGCGTAATTACAATCACTATTAGTTGACCGAGATTTCTGAAATAATGTGCTTGCAAAAAGGACAGAGAGATCACCTCTCCTGTGAGCCCTCTTTGGTTTTTTTGGTAGCGTAGAGTAGCAGCTGCTTGGCTGAGAACAATGCCACGAAATGTAAGCGAATAGGTAGAAGACAAATTTCCATGTGATGCTATACTAATGGCCTCTTCAGGTTCAGGCATACCTTTTGCTTGAGGAGCTGAAGGCATCGAGTGGTTGTACTTGTACGTGGACTGGAATCAGAGCAGTTTCTGCATCTGTTCATCAGTCAAAATAGATTTTGAGCCTATTCAAAATGTTCATGTATATGAGTGGACTAATATGAATGACAAGTTCAAAATAAACGGAACGAATATGGGAACTGAAAAAGAAAGGGAAAATGGTGTTCTTGCCCCCTACACACATGTATAATTGTGATTTTGCCCTCACTTTTCTAACTTTGTAATTTTGCCCTTAACTGTAGCAAAGTCAACGCGTTTTTGCCCCTGGTCAACGCGAATTTGCCCCTGTTTTTACCGTTGACCAGGGGCAAAATCGCGTTGACTTTGCTACAGTTAAGGGCAAAATCACAAAGTTAGAAAAACGAAGGCAAAATCATAATTTCACGTTAAAGTAGGGACAAGAACACAAGAGCCCCAAAACGAAATGCAGTACACGCTCAACGGCATAGAAGAAACATCTTATTATGTGTTACAGAAATATACGTCCAGACTCCAAACTCAATTCAGACTTACTATACAAACATGTGTACTTCTGTTGTGGCGATCGAGCAGTTATTAATCTTCTCTTTGGTATTATTACACGATACAGATTGTCCCAACATTTGCATCTTGCTGGTAAATAAAAGGTAATCTGCTCGTTCAGAATTCACAACCTGAAATCAGCTAGAGCAGTCTTCTGCTTGCCATCCAAGCCAACAGAGTTGTAACGTGCAAAATACTCTCTGACGAGGGTTTCCTTGTACAAAGGAGGGTTCTCCTCGGACAGCAGCTCCTTGATTGGACCGTACATTCTTGTCGAAGTTGGATGGAAACCAGTGGTGAAAAAGAACGCGATAGAAACTCTTGGTCCAGCATTGTTTGCCACCACTCTATGATCGACGCTGCTAAACTTGTCGTTAGAGATCAACTGCAGATGCCAATCAACGGAGAAAAATCAGTCAGAAACACTCAAAATGTATTCCAGTGTGTGCTCAATTGACGATGATTTGATGATCTTTTCTTATTACCTGCAGGAGATCGCCTATGTTGACGATGAATGCTCCAGGTGTCGGTGTAACATCGACCCACTGGTCATCGTGGAGGATCTGAAGGCCGCCAACTTCATCCTGGAGTAGTATCGTCAGGAAGCCGGAGTCTGAATGCCGGCTTATCCCAATGGCGACTTCAGGCTGGGGGCATGGAGGGTAGTACTGCCCAACTAAAATCTGTCCCTGGTTGCATTCTATATCTGTCAAGTAGCCTCAGGTTTGAGCCCAAGGGACTCGGAGAGCAGCTCGAACAACCTGTCCCCCAAATCCTTCACTTGTTTGGCGTATTCAAAAATTTCATCTCTGCAAATCATAATACATTTTAAACACTAGTACTGGTATAAAGGGTACCAAACCAAGAACACTTGTTTGGCCTCAAACACCCCCATGCTTCAATCAATGGCAGAAAAAATTAATGAGGTCTGCGGAGGGGGGCCTCGAGCACCCCCTGCCCACACGATGGATGCGCCCTCGTGTGTACTCTTATCTTATATATAATGCTCAATAAATATGTTGTAAATTATGGATTTATAGTTTATTTTGGCTTTGTCCTATCTCTCTAATTTGGACTAAGTTTTTAGAAATAAAATATTACCATCTATAAGTTCAAAATAAATGCACTTTTAAAATATATTTAATAGACACTTTCAACGAAACAATTTAATGGTGTATATGTTGATATGTTTTTGACTTTTTTCTATAAACTTGGTCAAAATTGACTGAAGTTTGATTGACAAAACAAAATTAAGTATACTGCAATTTAAAATGGAATAACTCATCAAATGTAGAAATATGCATTACCTAAAAGGTTATTAGTTGCTCCCTCTGTGCCAAATTATAAGATGTTTAGGCTTTTCTAGACATATTGTTTTTACTATATAGTTAGATATAGTGTATCTAAGTGCATAGCAAAAACTATAGTATTTAGAAAATTCAAATCGTCTTATAATTTAAAATAGGAGGGAGTACTACCTTGATTGATCATTTAATATATAGTTGATCAAAACAGGAAGAAAGTGAGGCAAACATGCAAAATAATTTTAAGGAGGGTTGACAAGGATATACCACATGTCCTCGTCTCTATTTTATGAGAATGACGGGTGTCGTGGAGAGGAGATTTAGGGACATGTTTGGAAGAGGCTCTAGCATCCAGGTCTAGTTTTAAAATCTAGGGTACTAGATCCACGGTAGAGAAGCTCTATCGTAGATATCGGATCCTACTAGTGCCGAGAAACTGTTTGGGAGAGCTCCACGGTGGATCTACTAGGGCCGGCCTAATAGCCAGCCAATTGCAGCTCATGACTAGGAGCTCAACCTCCCCTGACCAACGTTTGGCGGCACACCTGAGCGCGGTGGCCTACCTGTAGCGAGGTGGTCGTTGTGGCGTGGCCGGGGATTGGAGCCGCTGGAGTCGGTGGCAAAGGTCAGGCGGCACCGGGGTGCCGGTGGGGTGGTGCCGGCATCGAGCCACGAAGGGGAGGGCCACGCGGAGGGGAGGAGCAAGCGGGTGGGGACGAGAGCCACCGGCGCCGATGGGGAAGGCCAGGCGGCGTCAGGGCCATGAAGAGGAGGGCTGCGTGACAGTGTCTGGTTGCGAAGGAGAGGTTACGTGAAAGAAAAGAGAAGAACAAACCATTATTTTTGTGTAATCAGTGGCATGATGAGTATTTTTTGCTAACTCCAGGTATCCAAGAGTTTTTAGAACAACCCTTGACGTGCTCTACAAAATCCATAGGATCTGGAGTGAGATCCATGTGTTTTTATCTCAAATTGGTGGAGCTAAAAGTGTTTGGCTTTGAAAAGTGAATCTGGAGATGTTTTTCATGGATCTAGAGCTGGATCTCTCCTAAACATTCCCTTATATAGAGTGTTTTTTTAACCTAATGTAGAGAGGTTTTTTAATAGGGCAGTAAGAGATACAATTTTGAAGTGTCAAAAAGGATCATCTATAACACATAAATTTTATTTTCTAGGAAAAGGAATAAATTATATTCCAGCCTCTGCAAGAGTTTTGCATACAACCATCCATTATTACAACAAAGGCATAAATTTTATAGGAATCGTATAAATGTTTCACATAAACATGTAGAAACCGATAAAAGTTCATGTGTTTCAAGCGAGGCCAATTATTTTATTATTATTTAACAGTTAGAAAATAGTCTATATTTATTCGACAAGTATACTGACGAGTATGTTATTATATACTAGCATCGGTGTGATGTGTGTTTGGTACTATCCGCGTATCAAAGCTATAAAACAAAATTGTTATATTACTATATATGAGTATATGTAGTCTTCTTCCTTGACAGAAGTATGTGGTCCTCTTGATGACGAAAAGTAGTGCTAAAGTTTCTACTTTCTTAATTCCTATTTAATTTGCTTGCAAAATCAAAACGAATATGTTTCCCAGTGTAGTTTAGTACCCATTCCGTTCCTATTGCTCAATTTATTACTATTATATTACTCACATGCTACACAAACCTTGTCCGACCCGGGCATATCCCTATAGCTCACTTTGATGCCTTTGTCGCACTCTGCTGCCAGTACTTTGGAAGAGAAAAAATGATCTAGTCTAGCTTCCAAAGACAAGCGACAACAATCAGACAATTCTTTAGTGAATGCAACAATGAAGCTCAACTTTGGAGTCATAGACTTCCGGCTCAAAGAAGGAATCAATGTTTTAAATCTGCTGCTATAGCTGCCGCTACAGTTCGCTATAGCCTTTTAAGACAGAGTGCCGCTATTTGTATTTATCTATAATTTAGCCACTATATCCCGCTATAGCTCGATTTAGCTCCGCTCAGGGGCGGAGTTCAGATATGGCGAGGCATGGCCCTCGCCATACCTTGATTTTGGCGTAGATAGCCCCTTGAAATACGACGGTGGCCAGTCGCTCGTTCCTGCCCTGCTCGGCATCCGCGCAAACGAACAGACTTGCTGAGAAATCGAACGGCAGTTGGAGAAGGCAGAGGATAGATATTAGGCTTAGCCCATGGCTTGCCTGCGGTCTGCACAACTACACACCCTGTTTTTCAAGTATATAAGCCTATGAGGTACTGTATATCTCATTGCCGTTGACGACTTCTTTACTATATCTCATCTTCATTAATTGGTTAGGTAATTTAGGAATTAAGATGAACGGTAAAAGTAAAGATGGATGGGAGATGGTAGGGGATGGCCAATGCCAAACTGAAGAAAGATGCATATTACAATTAGAAACATTTTATATGGCAAATTGCAACCCTGCCTTGGCCCTTGGGTACGCACCGCCGGCAGGGTATGGCCGGAGAGTATAGGCGGACAATCATTAGAGTAATTGAGAGGATGCTCACCGGGAGATGTCCAGCAGCTCGTCGGCGGAGGGAGGGTCGGGTGCCATGCGCAGGTAGAGCGAGTCGCGCCAGTTGGCCACGGCCGACTGGTACAGATCGAAGTTGCAGTGGTACTTCACTGCCTTCCCGGGCTCCCGCGAGTAGAGCCGCGCCTTAACGCTGCCCTCCCCGCCGTCGGCTTCGTGGAATGCCCGCATCGCCGCCACCGCTGCTGACATCACCTGCTCGGGCACCCCGTGGCCTGTAACTTGGAAGAACCCCCACTCCCCTGCCGCCCCGCGGACGGCGTCCACCACGGCTGCGTGGTCGCCGCTGAGGTCGATCACCGGGACGGTCGCCGCCGCTGGCGGTTGTTGGGCCTGCTGGAGTGGCTCCTCGGGGGAGGGAACGCGGAAGATGCGAGGCACCTGCTTCGCGCCAGAAGCAACAAGGCCGCGGACGCCGGCGAGGGTTGCGTCCAGCGCGCGGAGCTCGTCGGTGCGGTCGTAGGACGGGGCGACGGACATGATGACGTCGCCGTGGCTGTGGGGGCGTCTGCTGCAGCTAGGGAGCCTGGAGGAAGGAATGACCTTGTGCGAGCCACACCGCGAGAGCTGAGGACTTGGTTTAAACACAGGGAGCTAGCCTTTTTTTTAATATAAAAGAAGGGCGTACCAAGTGCACCCCGTGCAGAGAGCTCCCGCTCTGTACGGAGTCTGGAGAAGGGTGCCAGTGACAAGCCTTATCCTCACATGTGCAATACGAGGAGACCGCGACTCGAACCCGGAACCTTCCGGTCAAGGCTTTTATTAATTCATAATCATTGCACTGAGTTGATATAAAATTTGTGGAGCCACTTCCGGCCTCTCTATAAAAACACAGCATAAACAAAGATAAAGGAGAGTCTAGCACTTTTATGACTATTAATACTAAGACTAGATCGCGACCCACGTGCATAAGAGAAAAATACCATGACCGCTTACGCTAATTGTTGCAATGCCGTTATAACCAAAGCCAAAGCCTATGGAGGATAAGCCAAGTATGGAGCCAATGGATAAACCAATGTGCCCTGAAAAGGAGAATAAACATGTTTCTTTTCAAATACCAAATCATTTCTGTATAAACAAAACGATCAACATGTAGCTGCCGCCCCTAGCAGAACTAAAGGTTTTACGTCCCTCCCAACCCCCGAAGCCAACGTCCAAACATATGAGAAATACTACAAGGTTGGCGAAGGCTTAAACCAATATGTATGCAGCTCCAAACCGTACCCTGGGCAAAATGACATTGAAAGAACAAATGCTTAATTGTCTCATTTTTGCGACAAAGCAACACCTTTCACTACCTTACCAATTACGTTTGGCTAAGTAACCTTTCGTTAGAATCACTCCTCTACGAAGATACCAAAGAAAAATTTTAATATTCAGTAGAGCCTTTAACCTCGAAACCATTTTGTTTAAGTGGGAACCTGTATTTGAATTAAAGCTGAGTAAGGGGATTTCACTGAGAGAACTGCCCTTTCGGGTCCAAGTTTCAATGAAACATATTATTCTAGTACTAGTAATAGTGATTCGATCGATCATCCATTGCGAAATCATCACGAAGCCATTGCAGAACGTGAGCTGCGCGACGGTCAGCAAGATCGAGGGCAAGGACCTCAACTACCCGTCGTTCCTGGTGACGTTCGAGGCGCACGGTGACCAACGTCGGTCAGGCTGTCTCGGCCTACACGGCGGAGGTCGTGGCACCGCCAAGCGTCGCCGTTGAGGTGGTGCCACCGAGGCTGGAGTTCGGCTCTGAACCAGAAGACAGACTTCAGGGTGAGGTTCAGCAGAGTTGACGCCGCCTCCAATGGCGGCACGGCGGAAGGAAGCCTCCGGTGGGTCTCCGGCAAGTACTCTGTTCGCAGCCCAATCCTCGTTCTTGATGGAACGCAGAATTTCCATGTGATGCGATCAATCATCGATTGCATAATTAGAATCATTTTTAGTCGACAGAGATTTCTGAAATGTTGTGCTTGACTGCTTGCAAAGAACAGAGAGATCACTTCTCGTGTGAGCTCTCTCTTTGGCCTTTTTGTAGTGTAGAGTAGCAGCTCCTTGACTGAGCACAATGCCACCAAACGTGCGTGAATAGATAGAAGAGCAATTTCCATGTGATGCTAAACTAAAGGCTTCTTCAGGTTCAGGGATACCTTTTGCTTGAGGAGCTCAAGACACCGAGTGGTTGTATGTGGACTGGAATCAGAGCACTTTCTGCATTTCTGTTCATCAATCATCAGTCAAAATAGGTTTTGAGTCTTCTGTTCAAAACTTCAAAATGATCTTGTCTATGAGTGGAATATGGGAATTGAAAAAGAAATGCAGTACATGCTCAAGGGCAAAGAAAACAAACATCTTATGTTCTTAATACGTGTTACAGAAATATACGTGTCCAGAGACCAAATTGATTTTAGTTCATCTTCTCTTTGGTATCATTAGTTCATTACACGATACAGATTGTCCCAATATTTGCATCTTCTGCTAGACCAGTCTTCTCTTTTCGTTCAGAATTCACAACCGGAAATCAGCTAGAGCAGTCTTCTGGTTGCCATCCAGGCCAACGGAGTAGTAACGTGCAACATACTCTCTGACGAGGGTTTCCTTATACAAAGGAGGGTTCTCCTCGGACAGCAGCTCCTTGATTGGGCCATACATTCTCGTCGAAGCGGGGTGGAAATGAGTGCTGAAAAAGCACGCGATCGAAACTCTCGGTTCAGCATTCTTTGTTATCACTCTATGCTCGACGCTGCTGAACTTGTCGTTAGAGATCAACTGAAGATGCCAATCAATTCAATGGAAAAAAAATCAGTCAAAAAAACACTAAAAAATGTATTCAAGTACATGTGTGTTCAATTGATGCCTGGGTGATCTCATCATCTTACCTGCAGGAGATCGGCTATGTTCACGATGAATGCTCCAGGCGTCGGTCTAACGTCGACCCACTGGTCGTCATGGAGGATCTGGAGGCCGCCAACTCCGTCCTGCAATAGTATAGTCAGGAAGCCAGAGTCTGAATGCCGGCTCGTCCCAATGGCGACTTCAGGCTGGGGGCATGGAGGGTAGTAGTGCCCAAGTATAATCTGTCCCTGGTTGCACTCTATGTCTGTCAAGTAGCTCGGTTTGAGCCCAAGGGACTCGGAGAGCAGCTCAAACAACCTGTCCCCCAAATCTTTCACTTGTTTGGCGTATTCAAATAGTGCATCTCTGCATATCATAATATATTTTACTTTTAACGACTTGTAACATAGGTACTCTTATATTATATATTATAATACTTCCTGAACGGAGTAAATAATAAAATATATAGAAATAAAAATTTCCTAAAAAGTTATTAGCTACTACCTGATTGATTAAAGCGGAACAAAGTCAAACAAACCGGCAAAAGTAATCTTAAGGAGTGGTAGACTGTTACATGGTCTGACAAGGACTTACGGCGTGCTACCTCCGTTTCAGATACCAAAAAAAAAGTCAAAGCGACTTATGATTTGAAATAGAGAGAGTATTATTTAATAAAAAACAATTAAAAGTGTTAACAAAGTATCAGAATTATTTTATTATTTAGAAGTTAGAAATAGTCTATATTTATTCAACAAATATATGACTAGTATTATCAGCATACAAGTACTCCTCCCTCCGGTAAAAAAAAAATACAATTTCTATTTAATATAATCGGCAACTCATCTATTGTTTGTTTAATAAAATAGAAAAACAATTCTAAAGTATTAAAGTGTCTTATGTTGGATTAATAGTATATAAAAAATACTAATATTTATTATTAGTTTTGTCATAAGATATATTTTTATAGTATATTTATATCGGGTGATAGATAGGCTAGCACGAGCGATAGTGTGCTTGGAACTATCAACGTATCAAAGCCATCAACCACACTCTTCCTCTAACCAAAACAACACCTAAAATTCTACATTAAAGCCTGTTTAATTTGCTTGCAAGTCAAAGCGAATATGTTCCCAGCGTACTAGTTTATTACCCATTTCATTCCTGTTGTTAATTTTATCAAGCACATGCTACATACAGGATCGCCACATCAGGAATGATCTAATCATGCTCATTTTATTAAGGGTTGCTCCTAACAATATTTTAAAGCCGCCCTGCCTTGACTTAGACACCGCCGGGCGCCGGCAGATCTCTGAGAGGGCAGTACAGATCTCCGGCAGGCTATGGAGAGGGCAGTACAGTACAGGCAGACTATGTATACAGATACAGAGAGGAGATGCTCACCGGCAGATCTCCGGCAGCTCGTCGGCGACGGGAGGATCGGGTGCCATGCGCAGGTAGAGCGTGTCGCGCCAGTTGGCCACGGGCGCCTGGTACAGATCGAAGTTGCAGTGGTACTTGACCGCTTTCCCGGGCTCCCGCGAGTAGAGCCGCGCCTTGTCGCTGCCCTCCCCGCCGTCGGCTTCGTGGAACGCCCGCATCGCCGCCACCGCCGCTGACATCACCTGCCCGGGCACCCCGTGGCCCGTGACCTGGAAGAACCCCCACTCCGCCGCCGCCCCGCGGACGGCGCCCACCACGGCTGCGCGGTCGCCGCCGCTGAGATCGATCACCGGGACGGTCGCCCTCGCCGCCGCTGGCGGTTGTTCGTGGTGGAGTAGCTGTAGCTCCTCCGGGTAGGGGACGCGGAAGATTCGAGGAACCTGCTTCGCGCCAGACGCGACAAGGCCGCGGACGCCGGCGAGGGTGGCGTCCAGCGCGCGGAGCTCGTCGGTTCGGTCCAAGGCCGCGGCGACGGGCATGATGACGTCGTCGTGGGGTGTCGTCTGCTGCAGCTAGCGATGCTGGAGGAAGGAGCCGTGTGCGTCTTTTCGCTTCGGGCTAATCTGATCTCTATTAGCAGTGCGTCAGCAGCAGACTTAACAGCGTTCTTCCCGTTGATAAATCTGATTCAATGGCCAGTTACCGGATGCAACATTCGTCTTCATGTACGTTTTTTTAGGAGAACGTTTTTTTTTTCACTCAACATGAGCTAACCGGGATATCGCCATGTACATGTGGGCCTCAATGATGGGCTTCTGGGCTTGCTTCGGCCGTGACGGAGGCAGGAATAATTTTCAGGTATAGCGGGGTTTATAAAATTCAAACATGTATAGCGAAATTATATAAGGATCCACTAAAATATTACATAAAGATATATTACTTTGTGATAGTAAATATAAATATATGCTACAAATCCCATAGTAAAGCATTGACACCTAAAATACCTCACTAAATGAAGATTACATAGATGATTTCGTCTTCAATTTATCATCTACTCTGACTATTTAAGTATCGATCAGGCTATTATAGATTGTTATTATAGTAGTACTAGCAAATATACCGGTGCGATGTTTTACGGCAGAGCCGCATGCGAGACGCTACGGCCACTGCGAGGTGGCTCGAGCCTGCGGTCACGGCACCACATGCGCATGGTGTCAGGCAACCTAGGCCGATACTGTGATGGCCACAGTGCGCAACTGTGCCGGCACTGCACCGCAAAATAACGCTCATGCAGGAGCGGCCATGGCAACACGCACCAAGTGTATTCAGGCAGCCTGGGCCGGAACTATGTGGTAGCACGCGTGGCCTGGGTAAGCGTCTTGTTGGTTCCCACATGTATTGAGGCGACCTGTGGTGTGATTGGTAGACCGAATCGGATCGTCTCCGCACCGTTTTGATGTCTGATCTTATTTATGCAGTGTGTTTGGTTGTCCTCCTCATACCTTTCGTCTCTATCCTTTCATTCATCTGCCCTCATCCATCCCGCACGACTTCATCTTCTTAATTTCCACTTCCCTCTCTATACAGGATGGCTTGATTCAGGCATGGCGCAGGTACCCATATGTCATACACTCAAAACTCCCATCCATGCATGCAACCAAACAAGATCTTATCTCATACTGGACCAACAACAAAGACAACCAAACACGACTGAGCACATGGTTTGAGCATGCATCTCACCATCCTGGACCGGCTCTCATCCCGACTCCCCCTCACCAAAGCAACCAATCATGCCCCTAGTGCACGACGTCTGCTCTGGAGACTGGTGCCCCGATGTCGAATTTTTTTGTTTTTTTAGCCATTTTTTTAAAAAAAATCACAAATATGTCCATGAAGGTATGCTTTCAAAATCTGGACCTTTCGCTCGTCGTCATCGTTGGTGACGTGAGCTTACACATCTCGGTGCCATAGATTTTGCCGCCTAGGTTCTGGGCTCGACGCAGGCACCTTGGCGCCGTAGATCTTGACGCCAAACTTGGTGCCGTAGATCTTGGCGCCGAGCTTGGCGCCATGATTACTGAAGCCAAGCTTGGCTGCCGTGGTTATTGGTGCCGAGAACGATGTTAAGATCTATGGCGCCGAGGTGGTGTTTTAACCCAACGCCCAACCTTCCTGCCCGAGTCTTCTTCCTCTTCTTTCTCCTCCCTCTCGGGTTTTTCCTCTCCCCACTTCGTCCTACCTCACAAATCGGCATATTGAACCTTGGAAACTTTGATTTGATTCCGTAGATCTTCGAGAGTAAGGTATTCTCGCTCCCTCCTAGTTTTTTTCAAGTCGATTCGGTATATATTAGTCGAATTTTTTAACTTAAGAATCGTCATTACTTAGGGTTTCATGCAATTTTAATATTTATATTATACAACTGTAGGATGCCTAAGGCGTGGAAAAGCTACCAAACCAAGATAACCTCAACGCCTGTTATTATGATATGGGTTCATTGTTGTGGATCAAATGGGAAACCCTAGGTGTAGGGTTTAATGTTAATTGCTTTCGGTTCTTAGAACGAAAATGACTAAATTGTAGTTATGGCCGGATGACCAGAAATGCCTTCGACTCATTGCCTCTGTCTAGTGGTGTTCCAGTGCCCATGTACTTTTGCGGCGATCCTTGCAAGGATAGCCAAGTTCGATGAAGAGGACACGTATAGGCAGATGTATTGGATGTGTTCCTAATTTTACGTTTGAGCCTACACTTCGTCAGCGTCGCATTAACAAGATGGTGAGGAATTGATGTTTGTGTCATATGACATCTTGCATGATTTTTTTGTTTTGTAACAATTGCATTTTTTGCAGACCCCTCCACCGCTCTATGCATTTTGAGCAGTGGATCGACACTGAGATTAAGCCTGAAGATAAGGAATGGATGCAGAAACTGTTGCGATAGGAGGTAGAGGACAAAAAGATGATAGAGAAGAGACGCGGAGAGGAGGCTGTAAAAAAGGAGCACAAGGAAGAGGAAGAAAGGAGGCATGTTGCTGCATAAAGGGAGGAGAGAGAGAAGAAGCTGGAGCGTGCATGCCAAGTGAAAGCAGCGATGGAGGAGAATCCCGATGCCCTGAGGAAGAGAAAGTGGCCTCGTTGCACTCAGTAGTCTCTATTACTTGCTAGTTCTATAGTTTATTCATGAACAATATTGTCTACTATTGGAATTTTCATTGTGTTGTCATGTAATGCACTTTAAGTATGGGCATGCTTAGGTCATGTACTGTGTTATTTAGTTTGTCGACACGTACTTCTAGTATTATTGTGTTGTTTAATGTGTCATAGTATTAGACTTTTCATTATGTAGTTGTTTTCATTATTTATGATCATAATATTCAGTTTAATATTGTGGACATAGTGAAATATGATCACGTGCTGCAAACAAAACCTAACGAAGTAGGGCATTATATAATTCAACACACAAAACACATGAAATGACATGTGAGAACATGTACTGAACTAGGGTACAGAGGTCCTAAACTAAACCTAGCATGCCTTAGGTAATTGAAGCTGAACAACAAGCACAAGAAATGGCATATAGTTCCTTCGACTAAACCTAACATGCCTTAGATAATTAAATCAAACAACAAACACATGGATGTGCCATGTGAATAAGATAGGGTCGTCCTAGTAGTGTGACCACATAGCAAATTGTGTTGCACCTTCTCTACAGTAGCCTCCCATTGTTAGTGGTGGTGGCGGCGAGGGTGACGGCTGAGGCCCCTTGTTCTTGTGATTAGGGCAGGTGCAATATGGATCATTGCAGAGTGCCTCCTGTGAACTTGCACCATTGTTGTCGTCGTCATCTTTGTCTTCCTTGTACCCGCAGCTAACTTCCTTTTGTAGATCAAAGATTTGGTCCTGCAGGTAGTAGATGTACCGCGGATGTGGATAAATTGGTCGAGGATCAACCCACCTAGTGAACCCATAGTTTTCTTCGAACTCGGAAAGACTACAATAAGTATGTCCTATGAGTTGTAAGGGTATTTGAGAAACATATTTAATAAACAAAATGCAATAGCAATTATCCATGCTCGTGGGCATTTGAAGAAGCGACGACCTCTGTCGATCCCCTTGGTGAACATCTGTACTAAGCAGTCCTCATCATGCATGAATTTTGGCCAATCTTCCTTCCTGTTATCGTATCCTCTAAGAGGGCACTCTTTAGTGGAATCACTCTTGCTCTCGGGGGAAAACTGATACACTAGTTCCTCAAAGAAATTAGGCCCAAGAGACCTCTCCCACACAATGGGAGTTCCCTTCATCCCCCTGTTTCCTCTCCCACTCTCGAAACTCTTTCCTCTAGATGACCCTCCAGACATTCCTACTCCAACAAAACCGAATACTAGTTTGGTTTTTCTTTTGGTTAGCAATGCATCCTAGAACGCATATATATAGGCGGAGGCAGGTTTACTAGTCATTGTATTGTGCTATAAATGCTCCTGGAAAGTCTACTCAGAATCATTGAAAACGCTACATTGTAGGACACTGGAGAGCCTAGATTCCATGACTAAAAAGCCTATTCGATTTCAGACTTCAATCATTATTTCGAAGGACACTGAAAAGTCTATTCGATGGTGACATGACAAATCACTATAAAGGCTATTTCTCCTAGATTTCATGACAGAAAAGCCTATTTGATTTTAGACTTCAATCACTATATTGAACCAAAAAACTGAAGGCCGTTGACTAATACGTACTTTAGGTAGAAAATTTTGCCATAATTTTCCCTATTTTTTATGCCATCCATACACAAATATGAGATGAATATTTAACCTCAATACAACATGTACAAACATACAAATATATGCCACATTCATCTAAAACCATATATATGAGCATATTAATTGTCCACACAGTCCATAATTATAGTCCATAGTAGTTCATATTCGATAATAATAGTCCATACAGTCCACAATAGTTCATAACGAAAGTCCACAAAGTCCATAATACTACATAATAACATCTACCACAAACCCTCACTACCTCCGAGTCTTACCCTTATCCTTGTGACCAAGAGCATCGGTGCCTGGAGTGTAAGGGTCAGGTGGAAGGCATCGCCTAGTGCCTGAAGGCTGTGTAGGATGAGTCGAGGGAGCGTCCTGGAGCTAAGATGGGTCAAACTCCTCGTGCCTCTGCTCCACCTCATCGTCGTCCTCGTCCTCGTCCTCGTACGCAATGCCTATGGACCCTATAGGTGCTTGGCTAGACGAACCTAAGCCTCCTCTGCCTGTGGAAGGAACGTGCACGTCTTGCGTCGTGGCTATTCTACAACCACAACAAGCAGCCGCACGGCGTAGCCGACGTGACAGTCTCTGTTGTACAAAATAATGTTAAATGAAAGAATCTAATGTATTAATAATATATTTCAAAGAATAATTTGAATCTTACGTCTAGGAAGCTACGCGTGTCGTCGTCCCTGACTCTCGAATGAAAGCGCTCAATGTCTTCAACCGAGCATTTGAGGGTATTGCCCTGCAACAAAGTTCACATTAAGATTGTGGTGGATATTGAAAAATTAGGATGCTACTAATCTAGTACAAAGTACTAGTTAATTCATAACTGTACTGAATTATAACGATGCTACGACTCGAAGGTGCCACTAGCTAAAATAGAGACCTCAAACGCATAATGTATTGGTATGCAACTTAACATAGAAAAATAAGGCAATTGACTTACCACTCTGTCCAAGATTGGTCCTACCTCCACCTGCCTTCCTACACGAGTAGTTTGGTCATACGCTGTGTCTTCATCGTCGGAGAACTCGATGTCGACGTAGTCATCTTCTGTCCATTGTAGCTGTAGTCTGCAATGTGTCATACGTTGGTACCAAGCTTGGTAGTGCCTGTACTCATGGTTTGTGTGCGGCTCATTGTTCTCGTCCATGTTGTCGTGCAACAGCTCCCATTGTTCAATGTAGTACTAGTGGTGCTTCTCACAATAAAAAATCTTCGTGTTCTTCTTACAATCCAACCTGCATGTCACGTAAGATGTTAGTTTCTGGCAGGTATGAAATTGATGCTGTAAAATGATGGCGCTAAGCTATATGATGCGACTATTTGATGTAAGCTTCTCAAGAAAGGTACAGAGTGATTGAAGAAATCATACGTAACAGTATCATCATATGTAAGCTTCACTATGGAAAATGTTACCATGTGGGTTCCAAAGAAAGAAGAGAAAATAGATCACAACATAGGTTGAACCCATAGTCCTATAACTTGCCATAATGGTGAGAACAAGAAATGCCCATACACGCACATTCATCTCAATCCATGTACATGTCACCATATTAAAAGTGCATGTATGTCATCATTACTTCATCTTATATAGGAATTAATGAAAATGGACCATCATGAGACAATTGAAATAGCAAAATACTTACTTGTGTAAGTCAACGCCAGTCAAGAACGGAGCCATTGACCAAAGCTGTCTCACTCCAAATTAGCGTGCAACTCTATGTGACAAGTGGAACACGACAGCATAGAAGCAGATTAGAGGGCACCTCATCCTGTAGAAGTCATCATCGCACCCACACATGTTGCTCAACTGAAAAGGAAGTGCCCCCTCTCTATCGTACGACTCCCACAACACCTGCAACATGTCCAAACAAGATGTTAGATGTTATACTAAACCATTTCAAACCAGCATAGAAAATAAAATTTACTTACACTAGACGACATGAGCGTGTCTAGCTCATTCATGAACTCAATGTATGCCCGCTCTAACCTCACATGCTGGAACCCTAACCTGGTCCCAAAGGTATGCCCACGTCGGTTGCTGGCGTGGAGGCTGACCTGGGAACCACTCACAACGAGCCAGAACCTCGGGACGGCCAACTGGTAGACGAGCCCACATCCACAACTGGATCAGGTATACGCATCCACCAAGTGACGCCGAGGACGAAGTCTGATGACATGCCTCGCAAAGCTACCGGTAAAGAAAACCCAACACTGCAGAGCCCTAGCTATACTGACCCACCTAGTCCCAGTCAGTGAGGCAGTGGACCCACAACCATGATGCAGTGTCACCGTGGCATCGAGGAAGAGAACACAGGCAAACAGGTGTAGGATCCATGCCCTACAGTAGTACCCAACTATCTCCTCATCTGCCTCCTTGGGGCACTATGCGAACTCTTGCCGAAGCCAAAAGATTAGAACTCCAGAAGTGCGAGCCCCTTGCTCGCCAACCTCATGTCCAAGGAAGGCCTCTACTCGTGCTCTCCAACCTTCTGACCTGCACTGCATAGTCACTATGTTGTCGTGAATCCTCAGACCTAGCATCTTCTGACAGTCCTAGAGCGTGACTATCATCACTCCGAAAAGCAAGTGAAAGCTGTGAGTCTCTGGCCGCCACCTACATTTTAGATAAAGCAAGATTACATGTCAAAAAGGCAAGCGCATGAACAAATTGCCATGAATGGAGGCAATGATTGAAGATAATACATGCCAACCAATGCAGTTATGGCCGCTGAGTTGAACTTGGGCAACCCACGACGAACCTGAAAAGAGATGACAACTAGGCTAGCTCTTTGCAGGAAAGGAGTGTACCTATTGTCGTACTGCATGTCCAAGAACCCATTGTGGGTTCTAGGATGAAGGAGCAGAAGGTCCTGCATAGGAATAAAACATAGTCTTCCTGTTACTTCATGAACACATGTACTGCTCACAAAAATTTGAACAAGACGTATAGATTACTATATGCCCCTCCGCTATGAGACGTCCTCGGTGGGTCTCCTCGTACGTCGGGTCGAGCAGGTGGAATTGCACCATCATATAAAAAAAAGTCAATGAAATAGAAATTCAATATACAATGAAACATAAACTTAGAAATGTACAAATAATTGACATAATTACAAGCATAAATTGAGACATGCATAATTAATTGAATGAATACGACAAATATGAAATAATAAAAGCAACCAATAGTCGCACCTCACTAATCTGCCAATGGCTAGTGCATGAATTGTAGCCCAGTCCACCACACTTGCCGCACTCGTACTGCTTGAGATCAGTAAGAAATAGGGTTCCTCTCCCACGCCTCAGTTCTCCCAGGTATCTGATCCATAACCATCCTGTGCCTCATCATCTTCCTTGATCCATGCTTATTCCAATGGTAAGCTAGATCCGCAATGTACTTTGGCCCATCATATGGAGGCCACTCTCTAGGGTTCTAGAAAGACACGAAGCGGGGGCTCCATATGTGCACAAGCGTGTCGACACTGAACTCGTGAGGTATCCTACTCTCGATATTAAAGTTGCGATGCCTAGCTATTGCCACCAAATGAGAACATAGAAAGTGGTACTGCCTTGGTTTACCACAAGTGCATGTGAAATCTTGGAGGATTACCACATGCATCCTCGACTCTCGAACCTCACCGTCGAATGTTGTACCGCCCCTATGCTCAACCTGATAAGTCCATGTGGCGTGGTGAAAACATGTAACCTCATGTGTGCCAGCCCTTTAATTTGTCTTCTCTAGGTGTGCCTTTGGTTTCAGAGCCCATATCACTCTATCACTCCGTAACTTCAATGCATGGGCTTGTCTATCGTTGAACCAGGCAACAAGTTTGTAGAAGGTGAATTGAACGATTGCATTCATGGGCATACCACGTATCCCCAATAGCAACTTGTTGAATGACTCTGCCATGTTGCTGCACTAAAACTCGTACCTCCATCCACTGGCACCGTGAGCTCTTGTTCATTTCTCCAAATCCCTAATCAAACTTGTGAGCCATGATCTACCTTCTACATTTGATGTGGTTCTGACCTGCTCCAACTTTTTCTAAAAGTACTTGTCCTCAAGCTGTCGAGCAGCCTCCTGGAACAGATCAAAGTTATCCTTCACACCATCCTTCCAGAGTAGAATCTCGGCAAGGTGCCAAGTACACCAACGATGGTGCAAAGGTGCATACCCCTCTATCTGCTCTCACATGGCATTAAGAATGCCCTGGTGCCTATCAGATATGATGCCAACCTCCCTACTAGGCCCAACCACATATATTCGGACTAGCCTCAAGAACCATCCCCAACTATCATTGTTCTCCTTCTCAACCAAAGCAAATGCCAAAGGAACCAACTTAGTTGTTCGCATCATAGGATGTGGCTATAAGAAGTGTACCCTAGTATTTGCTAATCAAGAACGTACCATCAATGGAGAAGACGGGATGACAGTGCCTAAAGGACCTTGACACACTGAGGGAAGCACCAGAAAGCACGGAAGAATATCTGCCTCCCATCTTTCCATGCATTTGGTTTTGGGATGTACTCATAATGCATGCCTGGATTCACCACTTTGATTGCATTGAAAAGTACTGGCAGCTGCTCATACCTATCCTCCTAGTCCCCATATATCATCTTCCATGCTAGCTGCTTAGCCCTCTAAGCTTTACCATAAGTTATCACATAACCTCCATACAACGCCTCAATGGTCCTCATAATTGTCCTAACCTTCATGTTGGGTTCTCCCTGTAATATTCCCATCAGCCGTTTGGCAATGAGGGTAGATGTCAACTGTCGATGCTTCAGTGTTAGCATATGGTCAGCACAATTGTGTGGCCCAACAACTTTTGTGATCTTTCACTTTTCGGTGACCTTTTACTTTCTTGCACAAATCCTCTATGGGCAGCGTTCCTTGTCACACACAACTGTGTAACGGCGCTCTGCATATGAATGGAAGACCTTGTAAGGTCTCTTTCATATCATTGCAAACGCCTGCAACCACCTCTTCAATGCAGGGAGGTCCTTGAATACTCTACCCTTCTCAATTACCATGTTAGGGCCAACCTCAGGAGCTTCTAGGAACTCATCATCACGTCCTTCTACACAAGCCTGATCAGAATGAGCAAGATCGCTAAACTTGTGAACTCTTGGATCATGGCGGCTGAGAAAGATACGCCTCAGCATCTCAACATCACTCTCTGTCATCTCTCCAACAGGACGATCATCTTCAGAATGAAGAGCCCTTGCCATCTCATATGGCTCCGAATCATTCATAATTTCAATACTATTGGAGCCATGGAATCCATCTCCACAGTGCACTTGAGCAGCAACAGTGGGCATATCCACATTAGTCAGGAATATCTCCTGCAACATAAGTAGAAAAATGAAGGAAAGAATAAAAAAATGGATGTAAGGAAGGGGGTAAGCTTCCAATAACCATGCAGATAAGACATTTACTCGGATGATTTTGTGTCAAAGGGGTCTCATGAGGAGGATCTGCCACAACGTCATGAGTATGACAAGCATCTCCAACTAGCTCATTGGAGGCAGATTGAGCATCGGGAACCGTATGTGCAATCTCCACATCCATATCAGGTTTTGGAACGGGAGGGTCGAAGTGTGTCTGCTGACCCATTGGTGGGGAAAACCCATGAGGGATGGGATCAACCAACACCCGATGCACAACCACGTCCAAACTTTGGAAACTAGCACTTCATAGCCGATCTCATATAGTTCTCCCACTGGTCTGCACACTCAATTAGGATCATCTTTCTTAGAATGTTAGGAGGGGAACCTAGGTGAAGTACACCCTCCTACTGCGATGCCATCATCATCATCAGCTCTATGGCAATGTAGCTCCTCCCGAGCCCTTGCAACTAACTCACTAAATGAAGGCTTCTCATTGAATAACACAGGCACACTTTGCATCTCAACTAAACTCAATATATCCATAGCAATCTCTTTCGACGGTGCCTCCATGATATATGCTCACTAGGTTGTCCATCTAGTAGTTCAAACAAAAATTGAAATACAGTTCGTTTAGTCCAAAGTGGCTGCTATATAGTACCTCTCTAATAGATACTAACCAACTACACCCTAAATAACTATGTCACTAGCTATCTAACTATATTTATCTCACTAACTAAATCAACTAGCTATCTAATAACTATATCTATGTACCTATGTTACTAGCTATCTAACTATATTTATCTAATTATACCTATCTCACTAACTAAATCAACTACCTACGTCATCAAATCTACTAGAAACTACCAAATAATCAAAGTAGCACTACAATTCAAGCTAACTAAGTACCTACATTACATATTCAAAAAAATTACCTATCCAAGTCAATGCAACGATGACGCGGACGCCAGGGACCAGAGCAGGACGGGGACATGGAGGATGGGATTGACAGCGAGGTCGCGGCGTGCTTGGGAGCAGAGGCCGTGTCGCGGCCGGGGTCACCGGAGAGAGCGCCTATGCGTGCGGCAGACACGGCTAGCCGAGACGGACGAGGCGGCGCGGACCGTGAGGGGCGGCGCGCGGCCGGGACGGCCGGCGCTCCTGTGCGGCGAGGCGGACGCGGGGGCGGGCGGTACGGCTGGCGGTGCCCTGTGGTGTGGCTGGTTGGTGTGGCGTAGAGAGAGAGGAAGAGAGAAAGGAAGAGAGGGCCCATACGTAAGACAGGGTTCGGCGCCAATAACCACGGCGTCAAGATCGGCGCCAATAACCATGGCGCCAAGATCGGTGTCAATATCTACGGCGCCAAGCTTGCGCCAAGATCTACGGCGCTAAGGTGTCTGCCAAGTCATCGTCACGTCTGCGTCGAGCCCAATACATTGGCGTCAAAATCTATGGCACCGAGACATGTAAGCTCGACGCCATCAACGATGGCGCCGAGATAAGGGTCCAGAGTTTGAAAGCATACCTCTAGGGACATATTTATAATTTTTTTTTTGAAAAAAAGGCTAAAAAACGAAAAATTCGGCCGCTGATGCGACTTGGCCTCCAGTGGCCTTTAATCTATCGGGACGCCTGGGAGACTGACGGGTAGTTGCCGACGACGTGCTGCCTCGGCTACAAGATATTGTTTGTCTGTCGGCCATTCCGCATGTCGTGCTTTTAATTGTCCTCCTACATCCTTTGCTTGGTCTCCTAGCAGTTTGCGCTATGCCAGTGTGCAAAGTGCGTCGTCGTTGAACGCCATGTCCACCTGGAGGGACACCTCGGCGACCTAGTCGAGCCATGGGGTAGACACGACGTAGTTGCCCAAGACGAGTCCCGTGTCATGGCGGAGCTACTCCGATGGCCTCGACATGACACCCTGCTGCCGGCGTCGTCCGTCGTCAAAGTGAACCAGGTTGAGCGACCTAGACACTCCCGTGACGACCTCGATTTGGCGACCGACGGCCGACTCCTACGCGATGATGTCGCCTGGGCGAAAGGTGCTCCTGTCGACGATGCGGAGGCTACCGCAGGCTATGAGCACAGTGCCATTGGCGCGGCGCACGCCACGCTTGTTATCTGGCATGCGCACCACGACGCCGCGTTGGCCATGGTCGTGCTCGTGCCCGGTGCCTTTTCTCTTCAACGTCGTGAGGTCGTACCAGTACACCACGCCACCGCTCATTGCATCTGAATCTGAAGGTAAATTAATGCGCCTGATGAGCTTCAATCAATAAAATAAAACTGACAAAATAACAATAATGGTACGGCGTGATATATCTATATTATCATACATATATGTTTCTCGGTCTATATACACCATATATCTCTGTCGTTCCGCTGGAGTTCGAATCCGAACGCGTTATTACTACATAATATTTGCACAAAAATATTTAGAAAGATGGTTCCTGTAAAATATTCGGACTCTATAAGCTTGAAGAAAAAGAGACAGAGGTTGGAGTTTGCTTCCTTTGTAAACGGACTGAGAATATAAAATAAGAAACACATGGATGTGATATTTTTGCCTATCTTTTGACAGAGAACTAAATAAAGAAAGCCGAGCAAAATAAAGAACGTAACTCTTATCATTTTCTATTTGATTATTAAGGGTTCTATTTAGAGTACTCAGGATCCAGGAATCTATTTAGATTAAGATTCTGGTCTAGATGCGAGCTATTTTAACTCGTATGAGCACGAGTTATATAAATAAGTCCAAACAAAAATACTCTTCATTGTCCGGTAGTTAGATGGAGATGGACCCAAAAAATGGATGGATGAAAAAAATGGACTGAAATTTTGCCTCTTTATTATTAGGTAAGGTATAGATATAGATATAGATAAAGCGATGGATTGGAAAAGAAAATAAAAACGGATGAAGAAGAAACTCGTTCTTCATCTGGACCAGACTCTTCTCCCTCTCCTTATTCGGTCACAACTCCTAGTCAGATATCAGGTGTGTTTTTCCTTGGCTCTTGGAACCAACGGGAATTTGAGGATGTAGGATGCATAGGAGGACGTTTTTGGGCTGTGTGAAAACAGAATTGAAAAAAGAGAACATGGTAGAAAGGAAAAATAGATTATAATAAAATATATTAGAAGATATAGTAGAGTAGAATTTCTATTCAGGTTAGTTAGGATTGGAGGCTTAATATGAGGTATTAGATAGATATAGATATTAGATAGAGATTAGGATTTCTATTCAGCTTATTTGATATCACAGAGTTCTATTTGGATTTGGATTTGTAGCTATCCCGAACCTATCATATAAATCAGGAGAGCTATAAAGATCACAGAGTTAGTTAGAAGGAGGTGGACAAAAAAAATGAATGGATAAAAAATAGTTAGAAATTTTGTCTTTTTATTATTATATATAATAAATATATAGATAGAGAGAGAGAGAAAAAAACGAGAAATATTCTTCTGGACCTATTACCCTCCTCTGTTGGGTTTGTTAATTGTCATCAACATTGAGCCCACCAACCCAGCCACCGGAACCCACGGAACAGTATGCATCAACATATATCATGTACCTATACTACATATCTTCAGTATTTTATACGGATTATAGGCATGGCGGCTGCCACAGCTTGCCAGATACCTAGCTCTGCCCCTGCTTTGGAGACCTTTGCCGAGACAGAAGCGAGGGGGTTAATTGGTTAAGATATCACAGGTAGAATCAGAACGATAGGACGAACGGAACAGAAAAGTCAACTTCCTCCTTTGTTCAATAGCTTTGTGCCTCCTATTCTCCCTTGGATTCCTCGCTAATCTCTATCCTTTTTTTTTTAAAACTTACTAATCTGTATCTTAGCTCCATCTAAGAGCATCTCCAGCAATACCTAAATCAAACTATCTATTTGTCTGTTTAGGTAGCCATGCCTATCTATTTTCATACTACCTAAGTTTTCCTTCCAACCTAGCCGAACTACCAAATCGTGGCTCTTAAACTTCAGTTTAATAGCCAAAATGATATGTGGAGTCCACATCGACGAACTCAGCCATCGACGCCATCGCAAGGGAACGAGAGCGCCGTGGGTGAGGCCATCGTGGGGAGGTGCCTATGAGGGCCGCCTGCAGGGAGGTCCTGCTGGGGAGGGGCTTCAAGGAGCCATGGCCGCGCTGGGCTGCTCATCGATCTCGCGTAGGGGGAAGCCAGCCCATGCCAGGGCCAGCCAGATCTGGCACTGGGGAGGCATGGCCGCGCCGGGAAACCACGACCGTGCCGATCCCGCGCTTGGGGAAGCCTGAAAGCTCTAGTTTGATTTTGGTGAATTGATGAAACCCTAAGTGCTAACCTAGTTCATCTAAGTGATCATGAGATGGATAGCATTATTCCGAGTAGTGAAGCAACGGTGAAGATCATGATGATGGTGATGCCATGGTAATGATTAAATGCTTGGACTTGGAGAAGAAGAAAGAGAAAAACAAAAAGTTCAAGGCAAAGGTGAAACTTGATAGGAGCTTTTTCGTTTTGGTGATCGAGACACTTAGTGAGTGTGATCATATTTAGGATCAATAGCCATACTATTAAGAGGGGTGAAACTCGTATCGAAATGCGGTTATCAAAGTGCCACTATATGCTCTAACTCATTGCATATGCATTTAGGATCTAGTGGAGAGCCAACACCCTTGAAAATATTTGTGAAAATATGCTAACACACGTGCATAAGGTGATACACTTGGTGTTTGGCACATTTGAGCAAGGGTGGAGAAGTTGGTGAAGTGAAGGAGGCAATAGTCACTGAAAAACAGTGACCGAACCCCGGTCACGTGGTGACCGGACTCGGGGGAGCAGCGTCCGGTCATTTATAAATCCAGTGGTGTGCTCGAGCAACTCTGGGCCTAAGACCGGACGCAGGTGACCGGACTCTGGCTGAACATTGTTTAGCGTCCGGTTCTGCTGACGTGGCGGCACGCAGAGAAGAGGAGGAGGAGCGGACGCACCGGCACATCCGGTCATGGTGGACCGGACGCGTCCGGTCAAAAAAAACCTGGCTCTGTTGTCTTACTGAAAACGACCGGACTCTAGTGATGGAGTGTTCGGTCACCTTAAGCAGTGTGTTCGGACGCAACTTAACACGTGGCGCGAAGCAGACTGCCGTTAAGATCGGGCGCTTAGCATTTGAGGCTGATGACAGGTGGCGAGCATCGGGCGATCGGACGCTGGGGTCCTACGTTCGGTCAACCCGTGTTTCACTAGACAGAGGAGCCAACAGTTCTATTCGTGGGGGCTCTCTATTTAAGCCACATGGCCAGCTCAAGCTCACTCTCTTGGTCATTTGCATCGGCATAGCAACATTGTGAGCTCACTCTCTTGGCTCAAGCTCATCTCCATCATTAATTCATCATCTTTGTGAGATTGAAAGTGAATCCAAGTGCATTGCTTGAGTATTTGTATTTAGCAACATTGTGAGCTCACTCTCTTGGCTTGTTACTCTTGATGGTTGCCGCCACCTAGATGCCTTGGAGCAGCGAGGAACGTCGAGCGGAGGTTATTGATTGTCTCCGGCTCCGATCATGGTGATTGTGAGGGGTTCTTGACCTTTCCCTGGAGGAGAGCCAAAAGGTACTCTAGTAAATTGCTCGTGGCTTGTGTGATCATCATCTTATGTTGGTTGTGTGGCACCCTATTGAGGGTGTGGCGTGTGATGCCAATTAGCACTGTGAACCTCCAAGTGAGTGAATCGCCACAACAAGGACTAGCTTGCCAGCAAGCAAATGAACCTCGGTAAAAAATCATTATGTTATCATTTGATTCCGAGGTGATTGACATTCATTGGTATTCATTCTTGTGATTGATTGATTCATTCCTCAACTCGGCGGTATAACCATCTTGCTCTCTCTCTTTATATTACCACAAACTAGTTGTCAAGCTCTTTAGTGTAGCTAGTCGTGAGAGCTTGTTAGTTTGGTTAGTGTGGCTCTTTAGTTAGCCTTTGAGAGCACACTAACTTAGTGTAGTAACATAGCCACTTGTGTGGATAGAGACTATAGAAACTAGAATTATGGTAGGTGGCTTTCATTTTTAGTAGGCTAGCGCAACACTTGCTTCGCCTCATATTTGTCTAACCGGTTTGCTAAGTGTTGTTGTAGAAATTTTTAATAGGCTATTCACCCCCCTAGCCATTAGGACCTTTCAAGTGGTATCAAAGCTGTGGTCACCGTGATTTGAGGCTTAACAACTTTCAGGTGTAAAAATGACTCAAATCAACAACACTAAGAAGCTACCCTAATTTAATGGCTCAAACTATCCCTATTAGAAGGCTAAGATGACAACATATATCAAGTCAATCAATAGGAAAGTTTAGAAAGTGGTAGAGACCAAGATTGAGATAGAGGATCCAGAGAACCCCACCGCCATCGAAGAAGTGCTTCTCCAAAACAATGACATTGCTCTTAGTGTCATTCGTGATGCTATTGATGAGAGAACATTTGAGCAAATTAAGAACATTAAGATGGCTCATAAAGCATGGAATAAGTTGGAGAAATCATTTGAGGACACTCAAGCCATGAAGGATGCCAAGGCATATATCCTCAAGGAGAAGTTTGCTAGTTTCAAGATAAAGGAGGATGAGAGTGTGCCAGAGATGTTCCATAGGTTACAAGCGTTTGTCAACAATCTCAAATCACTTGGTGAGAAGGTGGAGGACAAGGACTTCTCCCATAAGTTCTTGAGATGCTTATCCTCAAGATTTGGACACATTGGTCAGTATTCTAGTGAGGAGTGATTTGGACACCATGACACCAAACCAAGTGTTGGGAGGTATAATGACCGATGATACATATAGAGATGATGATGAGAATGAAGAAAAGGATGAGAAGAAGAAGAGTGTGGTATTCATGGCCACATCATCCAAGGGCAAGGCAAAGCAAGATACATCAAGTGAAGATGATGGTTCATGGGATGATGATGAGAAGATGGCTCTCTTTGTCAAGTGATTTGGCAAGTTCATGATGAAGAAGGGCTACCAGTGCTAGAAGGAAGAAATCTTCATCCAAGAACAAGGAAGAGTCAAGAAGGTGCTTCAATTGTGGAAGCAAGGATCATCTCATTATCCAATGCCCATATAATAGCGACAATGATGATGACAACAAGAAGAACAAGAAGAAGGATAAGAAAGAAAAGAAAGAAAAGAAGGACAAGATGATCTTCAAGAAGAAGAAGAAGGATGGTTTATATGTGGTCACTTGGAATAGTAATACTTCCTCAAGTGATGATGATGATAGTGATGATGACAAGATCACCAAGAAGAAGGCACTTGCAAGCATTGCTATCAATGAGAAGCCTTCTCTCTTCGATGCTCCATCATGCTTCATGGCTAAGGCCACTAAGATACAAACTTGTGATGATGGAAGTAATGAGGAACATGATAATGAAAATGAAAGTGATAATGATGATGATGAACCGACTAAGGATGAACTACTTGACATGCTAGATGATGCTAAAGAATACTTTGACATTAAGAGAAGGGAATGCAAAAGCTTGTGTAAGGAACTAAAAGCCCTTAAGCAAGCCTTTGATGAGCTCAATGCATCTCATGAGAGGCTAGAGGAAGCCCATGATAAGCTTGGTAAGGTTCACAAGAAGCTTGGAAAAGCTCATTCCTCTTTGATTGATGAGCAAAATAAGAAGAAGCATGTTGAGACATGTAATGTAGGCTTAACTTGTGACTTAATTGATGAATCATTCTATAAGTCTATCATTGTTGCTCCCACTAACTCTTCTTGTAGCACTTCCACTTCTACCTCATCTAGTAGTGATGGTTTCACATATGATGCCTCACTAATGGTTGAGAATAAGACCCTTAAGAAGGAGGTCAATGAGCTCACTCACACTTTGGCTAAGTCCTATGCTGGCGAGGACTGCTTGCTTATGTGCTTGGGTATCCAAAGAGCTTCTCTCTACAAAGAGGGATTGGGCTATACCCCCAAGAAAGGCAAGGCGGCCTTTGCTCCTCACAAGACTAGCTTTGTGAAGAACAATGGTCGGTTTTACACTAGTTGCAAACAAGTTGGTCATAAAGAGAATGAGTGCAAGAACAAGAGCAAAAATGCTAATGTATCCTTAATTAAGATTAATTTTTTCTATGTGCTTACTAAGGGTACAAATGGTGTGAAAGCTAAGTTCATTGGTACACCATGGATGGGCTCAAAGAAGAAAGCCATTTGGGTGCTAAAGAGCTAGGTCACTAACCTTCAAGGACTCAAGCAAGTTTGGGTACCTAAAAAGAATTGACCTTCTTTTGTAGGTCAATTATAAAGCTAGAGGAAGGCATTGGGTTCTTGATAGTGGGTGCACTCAACACATGATCGGTGTTCAACTCAATCAACACCAATGGCAATAATGGTTATGATAGTATTATATTTGGTGACAATGGTAAAGGCAATGTCAAGGGGCTTGGTAAGATTGCAATATTCAATGACATGAACATTTCCAATGTGTTGCTTGTTGAGAGCTTAAACTTCAATTTTGTTGTACGTGGCTCAATTGTATGATCTTGGATTCAAATGCATATTTGGGGTAGATGATGTAGAGATCATAAGTGTAGATGGCTCTAACTTGATCTTCAAAGGCTTTAGATATGAGAATCTATACTTGGTTGATTTCAATGCTAGTGAAGCTCAATTATCTACATGTTTGTTCACTAAGTCTAACATGAGTTGGTTATGGCATAGAAGGCTTGGTCATGTTGGAATGAAACAATTGAATAGATTGGCCAAGCATGACTTGGTTAAAGGCTTAAAAGATGTAGTATTTGAGAAGGATAAGCTTTGTAGCTCTTGTCAAGCCAGCAAACAAGTTGGAAACACCCATCCTAAGAAAAGCATGATGAGCACTAGTAAAGCATTTGAATTATTGCACATGAATTTGTTTGGGCCAACATAATACACTAGAATCGGTGGAAACAAATATGGCTTTGTGATAGTGGATGATTATACTAGATACACTTGGGTATTCTTCCTAGAAGATAAAAGTGACGTGTTTGCAATATTCAAATCATTTATCAAGGGCATTCATAATGAGTTTGAAACAACCATCAAGAGAGTTAGAAGTGACAATGGTAGTGAGTTCAAGAACACTAGAATTGACGAGTTGTGTGATGAATTTAGAATTAGACATTAATTCTCGACCAAGTGCACTCCATAATCAAATGGCCTTGTTGAGAGGAAGAATAGAACACTCATTAATATGGCAAGGTCTATGCTTAGCGAGTACAATGTAAGTCAATCTTTTGGGGCCAAAGCTATCAATATGTCTTGCTATTGTAGCAACCACCTCTATTGTCACCTATTGAAAGAGAAGACACTATATGAGCTCTTGAATGGTAGAAAGCCCAACATTGCATATTTTTGGGTCGTTGGTTGCAAATGCTATATCTTGAAGAAAGGCACTAGATTGGGCAAATTTAACAAGAAATGTGATGAAGGATTCCTACTTGGATACTCAACTACTAGCAAAGCATATAGAGTTTAGAATTTGGATAGTGGTACTCTTGAGGAAGTTCATAATGTTAAATTTGATGAAACCAAGGGTTCACAAGATGAGAATGAGAACTTGGAAGATGTTAGAGGTATTCAACTTTCAAATGCCATAAAGAACATGGATGTTGGTGAATTAAGGCCTAGGTAAGTGAATGATGATGAAGATGATCAAGTGCAAGTGCTCTCTAACACAAATTTGCAAGATGATATAAATCAAGCTAGTACAAATGGCTCTCATGACAATGAACAAAATCAAGTGTCTAGTACATCATCTCAACCCAATGATCAAGCAAGTGCAAGCAATCAAGTTTCAATACTCCAATCAACCAATATTGCAAGGGATTATCCATTGGAACACTATCATTGGTGATATTTCAAGAGGTGTGCAAACTATATCAAGATTGGCTTTATTTTGTAAGCATTTCTCATTTGTATCATGCATTGAACCAAAGAAGATAGATGAAGCATTGAAGGATGTTGATTGGATGAATGCTATGCATGAAGAATTGAATAACTTTACAAGAAATCAAGTATGAGAATTAGTAGAAAGACCAAAGGGACACAATGTGATTGGAACCAAATGGATTTTTAGAAACAAGCAAGATCAAGATGGGATAGTAGTAAGGAACAAAGCAAGATTGGTAGCACAAGGATATACATAAATTGAAGGTCTTGACTTTGGAGAAACATATGCCCCGGTTGCTAGATTGGAAGCAATTAGAATCTTATTAGCCTATGCTTGTGCCCACAACATCAAGCTTTATCAAATAGATGCTAAGAGTGCATTTCTCAATGGTTACATCAATGAATAAGTATATATTGAGCAACCTCCTAGTTTTGAAGATGACAAGAAGCCCGACCATGTGTACAAGTTGGACAAGGCATTGTATGGCTTTAAGCAAGCACCTAGAGCATGATATGAGAGATTGAGGGACTTCGTACTCTCTAAAGGGTTCATGATGGATAAGGTTGACACCACTCTTTTCACTAAGAAGATTGGTAAAGACTTATTTGTGTTGCAAATCTATATTGATGACATCATATTTAGATCGACCAATCAAGACTTTTGTGAAGAGTTTGGAAAGATGATGGCTAATGAGTTTGAAATGTCCATGATTGGAGAGTTAAGTTACTTCCTTGGTCTTCAAATCAATCAATTGAAGAATGGTACATTTGTGAGTCAAGGCAAGTATATCAAAGACATTCTCAAGAAGTTTGGCATGAGTGATAGCAAAGCCATTAGCACACCAATGGGGATAAATAGCAACTTGGATAGTGATGCAAGTGGTAATATGGTGGATCAAAAATTGTATCGGTCTATGATTGAAAGCCTACTCTATGTGACCGCATCAATGTCAGATGTCATGTTTAGTGTATGCATGTGTGCAAGATTTCAAGCCTCACCAAGAGAAAATCATTTGAAGGCTACAAAGAGAATATTGAGGTACTTGAAGCATACACAAAATGTTGGTTTGTGGTATCCCAAAGGAGTAAAGTTTGAGCTAGTTGGTTACTCCGACTCGGATTATGCGGGATGCAAGGTTGAAAGGAAGAGCACCTCAGGCACATGTCAATTATTGGGTAGATCACTTGTTTCATGGTCATCAAAGAAGCAAAATAGTGTTACATTATCAACCGCCAAAGCCAAATACTTATTCATCGGTACTTGTTGTGCACAAATACTTTGGATAAAGGCCACCTTGAATGACTTTAGAATCAAGTTCAAGAAAGTGCCATTGTTATTTGACAATGAGAGTGCAATCAAGTTAACCAACAACCCAGTTCAACATGCAAGAACAAAGCATATTGATGTCCGCCATCATTTCATAAGAGATCACCAATAAAAAGGGGACATTTGCATTGAGAGTGTAGGCACCGAAGATCAACTTGCCGATATATTCACCAAGTCATTAGATGAGAAAATGTTTTGCAAGCTAAGGAATGAGTTGAACATATTGGATTTCTCAAATATGTGTTGATGCACCCCCCACTTATATAACATGTCTCTCCTTCGAGCAATCCAAGGTAAAAGTTGATTGACATGGCATACATCCTTGCTAAGGACATGTTTAGTGCATCTAATCATCTTTCACATTTAATAGGCTCATTCATAAAAATAAAATGATTTTGATGTTTGTATGGTACCACTATTGCTTCTATGCTTAATTTGGTCAAGTGGTAGCATATGACATGTTTGTGGCCTTATAAACCTAGTGTTTGATCTAGAAAATGAGCTATAAGTGTTTAACTCAACATGATATAAGATAACCCTTATTTGGAAGGTGTGAAGAAGCTTATCCTTGGATCAAACCGAGTTAAATATCTTTGGCAAGTATTCTAGATTGAACCAAATTTGGGAAAATGGTCCTCACGCCATTGATTGATTGATAATCTCAACCTATTTAAAATTAAACCTTTGTGGTCATTGATAACAAAGGAGGAGAAATAGTGTACAAAGATAGTGAAAAGATAACAAAGGGGGAGAAATTTACATAGGGAGAGAGATATGACAAAGAAAGGGATTAATTAAAATTTTGAACACACAAGTAGGGGGAGCAAGCTCATAAACTTGGTGGATGCATTTGAATGTGCATTTCACATATTTGCTTCATTGGCATAAGTTTTAAATTTTAATATCCATACTTGTGTGGTTTATGCTAGTTGTAGGTTTGAATGATGAAATGAAAAACTAGCATGCATAGGTTAAGTAACTAGACTCATGCTCATATTATGAAAACTAGACCCGTACTTCTAATGCTGATCTCACAGGGTATTCTAGTTTTTTGTGGATGTCTAGTTACTCATGGTGCTAAGGATGGTATATTGGTGCACTCCGATTGGTATCACGCTTCAAAGATCCATCTCTTATACCTTAGCAGCATTTGGTAGACATTGACTCCTACATTTCTTATCTAAACATATATGCAAGCTACTATCCAAACTCTTAGCGCTTATGTAGGGGGAGCAATTGCTACCATTCAGGGTTCATGAAACTTGTCCATATCCTTTTACACATGGTAAATATACTTGGGCAAGCTACAGGGATTCAATTGAATTTCAATTCATATCTTTGTGTAAGGGTTATCATCAATTACCAAAAAGAGGGAGACTGAAAGCTCTAGTTTAATTTTGGTGAATTGATGAAACCCGAAGTGCTAACCTAGTTCATCTAAGTGATCATGAGATAGGTAGCATTATTCCAAGTGGTGAAGCAACGGTGAAGATCATGATGATGGTGATGCCATGGTGATGATTAAATGCTTGGACTTGGAGAAGAAGAAAGAGAAAAATAAAAAGCTCAAGGCAAAGGTGAAACTTGATAGGAGCTTTTTTGTTTTGGTGATCGATACACTTAGTAAGTGTGATCATATTTAGGATCGATAGCCGTACTATTAAGAGGGGTGAAACTCGTATCAAAACGCGGTTATCAAGGTGCCACTAGATGCTCTAACTCATTGCATATGCATTTAGTATCTAGTGGAGAGCCAACACCCTTAAAAATGTTTGTGAAAATATGCTAACACGTGTGCACAAGGTGATACACTTGGTGTTTGGCACATTTGAACAAGGGTGGAGAAGTTGGTGAAGTGAAGGAGGTGATAGTCACTAAAAAACAGTGACCGGACGCCGGTCACATGGTGACCGAACTCGGGGTAGCAGCATCCGATCATTTATAAATCTAGTGGTATGCTCGGGCTACTCTCGCCTGAGACCAGACACAGGTCACCGAACTCTGGCTAAACATTGTTCAGTGTTCGGTCCTACTGACATGGCAGCACGCAGAGAAGAGGAGGAGGAGTGGACGCACCGGCGCGTCCAGTCAAAAAACCCGGCTCTAGTGCCTTACTAGAAATGATCGGACTCCAGTGATGGAGCGTCCGGTCACATTAAGCAGTGCGTCCGGTCGCAACTTAACACGTGATGCAAAGCAGACTAGCCATTAAGATCAGGGCGCTCAGTATTTGAGGCTGATGACATGTGGCGAGCATCGGGCGACCTGGACGCTAGGGTCCTACGTCTGGTCAATCTGACTGGCTCGTCCGGTCAGCCCATGTTTTACTAGATAGAGGAGCCAACGGCTCTATTTGTGGGGCTCTGTATTTAAGCCCCATGGCTAGCTCAAGCTCACTCTCTTGGCCATTTGCAATGACATAGCAACCTTGTGAGCTTAGCCAAAGCCCTCCCACTCATCTCCCTCATTGATTCATCATCTTTGTGAGATTGTGAGTGAATTCAAGTGCATTGCTTGAGTGTTTGCATCTAGAGGCACTTGGTGTCGTGTTTCGCTGTAGGTTTGGCTTGTTACTCTTGGTGGTTGCCGCCACCTAGATGACTTGGAGCAGCGAGGATCGTCGAGTGGAGGTTGGTGATTGTCTCCAGCTCCGATCGTGGTGATTGTGAGGGGTTCTTGACCTTTTTTCGGCGGAGAGCCAAAAGGTACTCTAGTAAATTGCTCGTGGCTTGTGTGATCCTCATCTTGTGTTGGTTGTGCGGCACCCTATTGAGGGTTTGGCGTGTGATGCCAATTAGCGCGTGAACCTCCAAGTGAGTGAATCGCCACAATGAGGACTAGCTTGCTGGCAAGCAAGTGAACCTCAGTAAAAAATTATTGTGTCATCATTTGATTCTGAGGTGATTGGTCTTCATTAGTATCCATTCTTGTGATTGATTGGTTTATTCCTCGACTCGGCGGTATAACCATCTTGCTCTCTCTCTTTATATTACCATAAACTAGTTGTCAAGCTCTTTAGTGTAGCTAGTCGTGAGAGCTTGTTAGTTTGGTTAGTGTGGATCTTTAGTTAGCCTTTGAGAGCACACTAACTTAGTGTAGTGGCATAGCTATTGTGTGGATAGAGACTATAGAAACTAAAATTATGGTAGGTGTCTCGCATTTTTAGTAGGCTAGCGCAACACTCGTTTCGCCTCATATTTGTCTAACCGGTTTGCTAAGTGTTGTTGTAGAAATTTTTAATATGCTATTCACCCCCCTCTAGCTATTAGGACCTTTCAAAGCCGCTCGCGCCGGGGTGCTCTGCCCATAGGAGCTCACTAGGAGAAGCTACGCCCGCACTGTCGTGTTAGGAGAAGCCGTGTTGCGCTGTCAGGAAAAGTTGTGCCCGCGCTACCGGGAGTTGTGCCTCACGTGCCGATCGGGGAGGCGCGCCACCACGCCTGTGCCGACTCCCGTGCCAGGGAGTCATGATAGCTAGAGGAGAGGCATGGTAGCCAGAAGGTACGGTCGACCGCTAGAGGAGAGGCAGTGGTGGCCAGATTTGATGACGGCGGCCCGACAGCTACCTACGGCGTGGGCAAACTATTGTGCGGGGAAGAAACTAGACGCGAGGAAAAAAAATAGATAGCCTGATTTATTGGCCCAACATGAATAGGCAGTGGGAGGGAGGATTTATTAGCCAACATGAATAGGTAATCTAATGGGTAGCCTGCTGAAGGGCATTTTTTGGCCTCCACTATCCCAATTGGGGATAGGTAGTGGGTTTAGGTAGTATGCTAGAAATGCTCTAATTCTCTAGAAATTATATCCCAGAACTTTTAGTTGTTCCTATTATTGTGAATTAATAGTCTAGGACCATGACAATTGGTACAAGAGCCTTAATGTTTAGTTGAGTTTACATGTCTCTCACTGTCTCGGTGCTTGCACACACCAATGTTGTACACTAGGAGATTGTAATCTTGTGAAGTTTTCCTATAATAGAAATAATTGCACTCATAGTATGTAGACAACTCCTAAACTTATTAACTCCTTCACATCCTTCTAATTTTTAACCTATAATTTGTAATCTGCACAAGCTGTTTTCCAAATTATGGAACACCTTTCTTCGTATCATTTATTTTTTTCTCTGTAATTTCTAAAGAATTATTGTTTTCAAATGAAACATAGTTCAAGGAACAATCTATCTGAGAAGAATGAAGAGGGGCAAAGTTGTCATAAGAGATTCAAAGTAAGTCCAAATACACATAACAGGCAGTTCGGTTTTTTTATTCTTTGATGTTCTCTTATGACAAATGAAATATTATTTGAGTATCACACAATTATTGCCAGATATTCTCTAATATTGTTTAGTTTGTTCAAATACTATTTTTGTGCCGCTAACTCTAAATTTCATTGACCTTGACAAATGAGATGTTCATGTGCTACAAATGTGATCTTTTGTTATATATTATGTTTTGTTCTTTAATGACAAATGGGTTGTTCTTCTGTTTTCTATCATTATATCATGAATTACTTGTCAGATCTTCTATATTGTATTTCGTTTTCATCTTTTTGACCTTGAGAAGGCATGATCTCCAAAAATAGTTTGAGTATGACTTTAACAGACTGAAAGTAAGCACAAATAAAAAACATTAACTCAATTATTCTTCATGTTCTATATTGTAATTTTTATTCATTTATTGCTACATCTTTTGTGCTTCCTACTTTATTGTTCAGTATTTGTGCATGTCATCATCTTTTATTCAAATGTTGGATTCTAGAATTCTAAACATTTAATGTAGATTATGAGGCCAACTATATTTGCACAATTTATTTTACAAAATGTAAATCAATAATGTGCTCCTTGTTCAAACTTATGATTATGTTATAATTCAACAAAATCAATCTTCTACTTATAAAACATTTTAGAAGTCTTTATTACAGGTTTTGTATCATTCCAAGGACATTCATATGTTTGTTTATGTTTTGTCCATGCTTACAAAGGAATAGAAAGAACTGCTGAAAAGTATAGGATTCTCCTCATTAATTTAGCTTTTATGTCCTAGAAGTTTCAGTTGATTTATATCATTGGTTGCTAAATCATTTTGAGCCTTCTAAAGCACTTTGAGGTTGCTAAATGGATTCACATTTGCATTAACTGATAAGGTGGTGCACAAAATTATTGGTATTCTAATAGGTCATAAGTTAATACATCCAAAGGGAATCGTTGAAGTCATATTGGTTTTTCAAATCAGAAATCAATTCATCTGGACCTACACCTTCAGTGATTGAACTTTACAAACCGATTACACTTGGTCTTGTTGGAGAACAATTCACAAGAACTTTCATGCTTTTAGCATTATCAGCATTTCTTTGTCCAAACTCAAGATCAGTTTGCGGCTGACGATACTATCCTGCTCTCGTTGATGTCACAATTATTGACAACCTGAACTGTTCTTTTCTTCTTAACTAGTTTCTTTCTTATGCTTCAAAACATAAAAACTGTCAAGTAAACACTCTTTCAAGTATATGTGGTGGTTGCTCTCATCTCTTAGTGGTAAATCTTATAATCAATTATTCAACTATACGAACTAACGTTAAATTTAGATTTGTTTCTTATTTTACCTTCTTTCATTTCTTCCTTTCTTGGATTTTGTAGATTACATATCTTGAATTACTAAGTACTTTATAATACAATTTGGGCATCAATTGTCCACAAATTCACATGTGGTCATCAACTGTAGTTTCAACTATGTCACTTCTTGATTCTATGCTAGATAAAAGTTTCGGTAGATTGGGTATGTCAAATTCTAAAATCTATTCTTTGTTTCCATGTAGGTTCATATAATAAAAATTTAACCCTATTATTTTTTCAGATGAAACATGTATGTTGTACTCCATTCAAAGATTGTTATTAAAAATGAAACTCCTACAGATTCTTTGCTGAAAACTCTTCAATCCATTGTTATAGATAATATTTTTTCTGAAAAAAATTACAAAGTATATATATGTTGACACCAAAAGTGGCAAACAGGTAAACCGCAAGCGTACGGTTGTCACTGTAGTTTTCACCGAAAGTATTCCAGGTATCGGTTTCAAGTGAACACGAAGTGTACTTAGCAAAGGATTAGGTAGGTCCAATGATGATACAAGGAATTTCAGATAGTGGGTAGAGAGGATCTTTATAGCTATGATATCTTGTAAGGTAAGATGTGTATACGCACCCTAGCTCATGGGGCGACAGTCGAGATAATAGGAGACAAAGCTCCTACCTGAAGCGACTATCTTTTTATAGGGGCCCTATCTTTTAAGAACTTGCCTATGAACACATGGTGGAATATGAAGACTAGACAGGGCTGTCACCACCTGCTAGCTATCATAAATAATCCATACGACAAGCGGCAAATACAGGCAAGGTATGGTCTAGACACCACGTCTACACTATATCTCACTACTCTAACCCTCACTCTCTCTCTATTTGCATACTACTACTAGTAGAGCTTGGAAGCTATGTAGAGAGTAACTCCACCTTTGTAAGCATGATTGAGAGTGAGGGGGTAGAGGGGTATTTATAGTGTAGAGGAGGAGTAGAGGCTACTCCAAGTGTGGGCCCATGAATCCATGTGACCTCCCTTCTCTTCCATTGGATGAAACAGTCTCAAAATCAAGGGCCAAGATGACTTGATGTTGTGCTTCTTTCCATGTGGACATGCACCAAGTCGACGGAGCAAGGGGTGGATGGCCGACCCCACCTATGACATGTGGGGCCTCTCCCCCTTTGGTGCGAGACCTCTCCTCTTGATCATGTGTGGGTATGAAGTGGTGGGACCATGTGTTGATGTTGGTTTGATGACATGTGGGCCATCCAATCCATGTGCTCTTATCTTGAGCCATTGAGAAGAAACACAATTGTGATCCAAGGGTCGATATTACTTGTGGAGGTGTTGGGGAGGATCATGGAGGCTTGTGAGGGGCAATGGACCCATGGGGGGGGGGGGTCGACCCCCTGTGTGGGCCCAAAACAACCAATCTCATCCATTCTTTCACCTATATTCAAATGAGGGCAATGTACATGTGGAACCAAGTTATTTGTATAAAATTCATTGCTACCTCGCACATTTCCTTTCCAAAGAGACACTTTGTTGATGGTGTAGACTATGCAAAACTATGCCAGAATTACAATCAACAATATACTTCGTACGAGAAAATGTTATCCATATGAAACACATATATTGTTCTTTTTCTATTTTATGGAATAAACTATCATTTTTTAACAAAATGTTAAATTTATAGGATTTGGAAATTTTTCATGAACTCCTACAGAAGTTAAATGATTTAGTTCCACCAAAATTATTTTTGGGCATTTGTGCTTCATTACAAAAGTCTATTCACAGATATATTTAGTAGTAGGTTGCCGACAACAAAAATCATGCTATCCTGAAGACACTGATTCAGACGAAGAATAGATAAGCAATAGTGTTATATGTCGTCCAGCATGTGATAGAAGTTTGCCAACATTTATTCCATCTCATGGAGAGACAAGCTTTCGTATGAAGAAATTTCCTGCCTCCTATTCCAATATGTGGTCAACATTGAACAACAACTTACTTGATATTTCATAAAAAATGTCAAAGATACCTACAACATAAAATCAATGGAACATAGCAAGTAATGATTCGACTTCCGAATTTTCAATTCCAACACAAAGTTTTGAAGATTTAATATGGAAAGAGATTATTGAATCTTCTAGACAAGCAATTGATATACCAGAGTTTGAAGTTGTAGACATATTCAAAAATTTTCAACCTGACCTTTCTTCTTTGGTAACATAATTAGGTAATAAGGAAACATATATTATACCAATTTGGTTTCATATATGTCGGTGTTTCGTACAAGCACTGGCAAGTAAATTTATAGTAATGCGCGTTAGGCTCGGATGGTGCGCTAAAGGACACAGGATTTATACTGGTTCGGGCGGAACGTCCCTACGTCCAGTTTATTGCTGCTTGTGTTATTAGCACCGTGAACTGGTCTGTAGTAAGGGATACAAACTGCCGAGAGAGGGACTGGTCCCAAGTCTCTGATCGAAGGATTGAAAGGTGGTCGAGAGCTTCAGTAGCTGCTCGTGTGTATGAGTGCGTTCTATTGTTCGGTCCTATTTTTTCTGTCCCTTTGATGGAGGATGCGCATCCCCTTTTATAGATGAAGGGGCTGGCTTTACAAGGGTGAGGACTCTAGGATGCGTATTCTACTTAGTCTTGTGGCTTACGTTTATCCGATCAGGTCCTCCATCCTGATGAGTGCGAAGGAAGATAAGTGCTTACAATATTGTCGATGTCTCTATAGGATGTCAGGTTAGTCACAGAACGCTGCCCTGCGCAGGGTATGGGCTGTAGTACGGTGGTTTTGACTTATGAGCCTCTCCCAGCCTCGCTCCGTGCTGCCTTCTGGTTCCCATGATTCCTTGTTGGGAGAGTTCGGGGTCGGGGTCCGGTGTGGCACCAGTGGCCAAGGCCTTCCGACTGGGAGGACCTGAGGGGTCAGGAAGCGGGCGCCGCTCCCTCGGGTCCACAGCGTGGTGATGGAATACCCATCGTCCGTGGAGATAGCAAATCCATCCTTGGAGCGTAGCGGTTGTCGTATATCTTCAGTTGGGTTCCTGTGTCCCAGAGCTGAAGGCGGCGCCTACAACTCTACAGGGTGAGGCGTACACACCTATAATACCTTTTGGGCTCTGCGGCACCCGGAAGGGTCTAAAGCATCAGTCCTGTCATTCCCTGGCAGTCCTTTTCCTGCCAGGGCGCAGGGTATGGTCGTTGGAGCCATGGTTGACCCGAATGTCTTATCTCGTCCTGTACCCATCATTATGAGGGATAGATATCGATCAGGGCGAGGCTCGTTCTGGGCCATCGGGTGAGGCGGAGATCAATCCCTATCTCTTGGGCGAGACTAACCCTATCCCTCTGGGATCGGGCGAGGCGGAATCCATCCCTTAGCCCTCGGGCGAGACCGAGCCCGCCCTATAAGCGTCGGGCGAGATGGAGTTTGGCTTTGAGCCTTTGGGCTGAGATAGGGTTATCCCACAAAGGCGTCGGGTGAGGCTGACCCTGCCCCTCCGGGATCGGGCGAGACGGAACTCATCCCTTAGCCCTCGGGCGAGACCGAGCCCGCCCTCAAGGCGTCGGGCGAGACGGAGTTTATCCCTCGGCCCTCGGGCGAGACCGAGCGCATCCCAAAGGTGTCGGGCGAGGCAGAACCAAACTCCTGTTACTCAAACAAGGGATGACATGACGCCTTTATGCGTCCGGAAGTTTTTCACGTTTGGTGGTTATCGGTTCCGCCTTCTAGGGTACCCCGGTATTAGGTCCCCGACAGTAGCCCCCGAGACTCTAGGTGATTCGGGTAGAACCGCCTAGAGGGTGTTTTTGATTTCGCCAAAGCTAATTTGCCGGAGGGTGCGCACGAGCGCACCCGATGGGTGTAGCCCCCGAGCCCCCGGGTGACTCGAGTTGAGTCGCCCGGGGGGTTGTGCCGGCCCCTTCGTGGGTAAGGCTGAAGGACTTAGTTTTTCATCAACCGGGTGTTTTTCCGAGTGGGTCGTGTCATCCCGTTCGCTGGGGATTGAATCAGAGCTGTCATAACTGGTGCTTCTGCCCTTGATGGCGGATCGTTCGTGGATTCCTTTTTAGTTGGGCCGGTCGGCGAGTGTCTGGGCCCTTGGTGGTCCAAAGAGAAAAGAACAGGCCTTTGTGGCTAGCGCTTCCCCGGTGGGTAGAGAGTCCGGATTCACTTGGGGAAGGCGAACCGTCCGCCGAGATTTTTGGGGTGAGAGGATAGGGACTGCGGGCACGTGTCCCGCGACGTGACACGGTGGCGCGCGTGGCAGGCCCAGAGATCGAGGCGGACGGTTGCCCTTCTCGCATCCGTCGCCCCCTATAAAACCACGGGGTTCGCCCCCAGGATCCCGTATTTCGCTCCCCTTCCTTTGCGTTCTGAAACATCCACCGCCAATCTTTCCAGCCTCTCGCGCCCGTATCGCTTCCGTCGACCGGCCTGCGTTCGTGCTCCAGCCACCGTTAAGCTCGCACCTGCCCTTCCCCCCTACTGCTTCAATGGAGTTGTGGGGCAGATCAAGCATCACCTTCCAGCGTCTAGAGGGCCTTGTCTGCCGTGGCCTTCTCCGCCCACTGTCCGCCGTCCTAGGAGTGGTTACTTCCTGGCGACGAGGGTGAGCCGGTACCGCCTGAAGGGTATGTCGTCTCTTTTGCCCTCTTCCATGAGCGGGGATTCGGGGTACCCGCTGCATAGATTCCTTCAGGGGCTATTAGATTACTATGAGGTAGAGCTGCAGCATCTAACTCCCTAATGGGATACAACATATGGCAGCAGTTTGTTGCCCTCTGCGAGGGTTTCCTGGGGATCGATCCCCATTTTGATCTAGTGGCGGTATTTCTTTAGCGTTAGTCTATCGAAGAGGAAGATTGGGGGGACAGAAGTGAACGCGCCAATGGGGTGTGCCAGCATTCATCTGCGCCATACCCGGTCGAAGGGTTACCCATACATGCGTCTAGGCTACATCCAACAAGGGATGGCATTCGTAGTGGTTTTATGTTAGGGATGATGTGAGTGCCCCCCTACCGAAGTACACCGGATGTCTTATTGTGGATGCTCTGGCGTCGTGGGGCTGGGGCGTCCAGGCTAAAGACAAGAAGCACATCTCTGACCTTCTCTCCGCCCTCCATGCCCTGAAGGGTCGGGGTGTAAAGGGGTCGGGGATTATCGGTGCCTACCACACGAGGAGGGTGGCGCCACTGATGGCGCGTGTGCTTCCCCTGCATCAGATGATGCCAGGGATATCGTTCAAGGGGACGGTGCTCGTTGACGAGGCGCTCCCTTATTCGGAAGTGGCGCAGCGTGTCAAGGAGGCGAC
Source organism: Miscanthus floridulus (assembly GCF_019320115.1). Taxonomy (NCBI): domain Eukaryota; kingdom Viridiplantae; phylum Streptophyta; class Magnoliopsida; order Poales; family Poaceae; genus Miscanthus; species Miscanthus floridulus. The sequence continues at coordinate 15,730,708 of NC_089591.1, read as the reverse complement.
GGAGCCGACGAAGGATTCTGCTGGCATGGTCCTCGACATCGTGTATCCGGTGCCCGGGCATCCTCCAATGCGGCCGAAGCCTGGGTTCTTCGAATTCGTAAGCCCTCTTCTCCTGCACTCTTTTCTTTCTCCTGAATCTCCCTTTTTTAATACTTGCTTTTGTGATGTTGGGGCTAGCCGAGGGGGCTAGTCTTCAAGGATAGTCTGGCTCCACTACCGAAGGACAGGGCTATGGCGGCGGCGAATCGACTCGCGGCCGAGCGGGACAAGAAAGCAAAGGAGGAGATAAAGAAGGCGAAACGACTAAAGCAGGAGGCACGGGATCAGGGAGAGGACGTGAGCAGTGAGGATGACGACGATGATGATGATGACGACGACGACGACGAGGTAGCCGTCGACGTGGATTGGGGCGTCCTGGAGGATGAGGAAACGCTGACAAGTGGCCACCCACCCGTGCAGGGGCCCTTCGCTTTTCACGCAGAGGGAAGTGAATCAATGAGGTCAGTGGAGGCCGGCGAGTCCGCCACTTCGCACGGCATGCCGGCCGAGGATCGGTGGATGGGGGACGCCGGGCTTGCTGCCGCCGACCCTGAGGCGATCGTGGAGGGGGGTGGTACTGGAGCCGCGCCCGGCTTTGGTGCTACGCTTCGTGAGGTGATGGAGGGGAGCAGCTCTGGTGCTGCGCCCCGTGAGACGAGGGAGGGGGACGGCTCCGGTGCCACGCCCGACAAGACGATGGAGGGGAGCGACTCCGACGCCGCGCCCGACGAGACGAACCCCCCTGCCCCGGAGCAGGGGGCAGGCATGAAACGGTCCCGTCCGGATGAGTCAGGGCAGGGGTCTGGGGATCCGTCCCCAAAACGCTTCCGCCGGCCGAGGATGTCAACGTAAGCTCTTGACTCCTCTGTTTTCATTTTTTTTATTTTGACTTATCGGTTATTACCTTTGTGTAGGTTCTTGCGGACGGGTCACCCCCTGGGGCTGGCGCCCAAGAAGAGTCTCGCCCTTCAAGTGGGACAAACGGCGTCGCCTGGAGTCACCCCTGTTTCGGGCAGGGGTGGTGCCGACGTTGGGGCCGCGTTGGCCGAACCGACGGCGTCCATGGTGGCTCCCACGCCCGCGGAGGCTACTGAGCGAGCGGCTTCTTCCGAGGCGGGCGTGGAAGAGCCGGCCGAGGACCGCATACCGCCGGTGAAGGTGATCGTGACTACGCCGAGCCAGGATCAGCCGGGCGCGGTCGTGGTGGCACCCGAGGGCGTGGTGCAATCCGCACCACCAGGTGCCCATGTGGATCCGCCCGTGGCGCCCGAAGCGGTCCAGACGGAGGAGGGTCCAGCCGGAGGGTCCTTGAGTGCGGCGGTGGTGCCGCACAGGGTCTGGAGGGAGCCGCCACCAGCCCCTTTGTTGGGAGGAAGCCGCTCCCCTGCACGGGGGGAGCCGCCGCTCCAGTGGATGGCTGCTCAGGACCCAATGTCGGCTCTTTTCTCGCTCGATGATCATTCCGAGAGTATGGAGCGAGAAGGTCTTGACATCGGGATCTTGACCATGCTGAACGCCCTGGACCAGGCCAGAGGAGCCCTCCGTGAGATCGTTATCCCTACCTCTCAGGTATTTTCTGGACTTTCTTTCTTCTTTCTTCGTGTGTTTGTGTGTTCTCGCATTTCTGATATCAGTCTTCTTCTTCTTCAGATTCTTGTTGCTCGTAGCCAGAAAAAAATCCCAATTCCTCCGTGAGCAGAAGGCGGAGCGGGATCGCCTCTTCGAGGAAGCCCGGCTGCGAGCAAACATGGCCGCCCAGCTTGCTATCGTCCAGGAGCAGGAGGCCCAGGCGCGTCAGGATGCGAAGGAAGCGCATGGGATGTTCGAGGACCTATCGGCGAGGTCTAAGCTAGATGGAGAGGAGATTGCCAGGCTCCAAAAAGAGTGAGACGAGCTGTTGCAGAGGAATGCCGCGGCCAATGAGAAGGCCAGCGAAGTCCTGAAGGAGCTGGAGATGGAGTAGGACCTCCGGCGGAAGGCCGAGAGTAGGGCCACAACCCTCCAGCAGAAGGTGGACGAGGACGTCGAGGTGGTCCGCTCTCTCCGGGCGGAGCTTGGTGACGCGGTGGAAGGAAGGTTGAGTGCTGAGAACGTCGCCACCAAGCTGGAGAAAGAGGCTGCCTATACGCGAAGAGCCCTTCAGGCTAAGAGCGATGAGCATGATCGTCTACAAGCTGCGGTCGGGGTGGTCCTCAACGCCCTGAATGTGACGGAGCCAGTGGAGACCGGCCCGCTCGCAGCTCATGTCGGAGGTATCACGGCTCGGGTGGGCCAACTTGAGGAGAGTGCCTTTCACGCTGGGATTACCCAGGCCTTCACCGTTGCCCACGCCCATTATGAGAAGGAAATAAACCTGAGGGTGATGAGCGAAGGCTTTCCGTCCACCTACGAGGATGAAGAGCTGGAGGAAATGGAGAAGATGGTCGCTCCCCTTGCGAAGAACCTGGCAGATAGTCTGAAAGAAATGGTTCTCCCTTCGCGAGAGTAATTAATCGAACAATTTTGAGAACAGCTTATATGTAATATGTGGACAAGTGTCGGTACTTTTCGAGTCTGGACACCTTTCGTGCTTTTGCGTCTTAATTTCGTTTTGTTTGATTTTTTGCGATTTGATTTTTTACGGTCTTACCAATATGTTCCCCTGAATTATGCCGCTGATTATAATGCAAGGAGATTGAGGAGGTAGCCGTACCTTAACAGCCCCCGAGTAAGGTCCGACCCCCGCACCTGCTGGGGTCGGGTGTTACTAGAGACCGGAATCGTGGTTTTGGTGACAATGGATGTCATCGCAATAATCCCCACCCTGTCTTCCAACAGAAATCCCAACTGGGGACTCTATGGGCTCGGCAAGGTGGGGCCTTTGAACCTGTGTCCCTGCATTTGTTTGGCCTGAGCCCCCGAGCCTTGTTAGGGTCTGATAGGGGTCGGCCGTTATTTGCGTGTTACCCCGTCCTCGGTTTTCGCAATCGGAGGGGCTGAGTGAACGACACTTGCCTCGACGGCTTGAGTACCGCGCTCAACGAGCTCGCTAACGGGTATGTTCGTGCGGAATCCGGGTCCATCATTTGCTGATGGGGTCAGCAGAGCCCTCTGGTGGCACTCCACAACTTCTTAACCCGCCTCCCGGCAGATGCCTGAGTCGTTCGATAAGCTCAGGGGGCCCGATGGCCTCTCCTCGATGGAGATTCTGTGGGTTTGGCTTGAGGTTAGAATCGAACGAGAGAAGGTCGAGACGTCCCGGTTCGCTTCTGAGCGGGATCGGGCAGGGCCACTGGGGCTCGTCTTGGTTATCTCTCCCTGGCCCTGTTCGGCGTGAGGCGGCCTCGAGCCCTTCGCGGGCCGACCTTCGAACCTCAGCCTATGGTTTCCTATATCGAATGAGGCGACAGCCGTTTCGTGGTGCGACACGAATCGTTGGGATGCAATTTTATGCATATGAAATGTTTTGCATGCAACATTTAATTGAAAATAAAGGCAGGGTCGGTAACGTTACCTTGGTGATATGAGTGGCAGAAAAGCTCCTACCAGATGGGTTCGGGCCCTGACGTTTGTGACGAGGTTGAAAAAACCTGCGTAAGAATTGATATTCTTTGTTTTCGTGTCTCGGTGACGATCCGAGCCGTTCGATTAACTTGGGCAGCCTGACAGCTTCTCCTTTGGGGGAGACTCTGTAGGCGGACCCCTCCGATCCCTTCTTTGAGAAGGCAGACGTCGAAACTAGAGACACGAGGGGCGTTGAGTAGGATTTTTCTGGTAAACAGAAACACCGTAGCTATCGGGGCGTAGGGTTTGCTAGTTCGTTCAGTTTTACTCAAAGCTTTGTGCCTGTATGTCGCGCCCTTAGTTTCAGGCGTACGGAGGGGTCGGGTGAAGAGGATGTCTAGACTGGTAGTCATCCTCGGCAGCCCCCGAGTGATGCTCGCGTCCCTGCTATTTGACGGGGTCAGAATCTTGTGAACGAATTTTAGCGCATAAAGTGAGAAAGCTGAGAGGCTTATCTTTCTTTGGTCGTTCATTCATCGTGTCTTCTGGGCCGAACGGTCGACCCAGGAGATCTGAAAGGTCCCGTCGTCGGGTCGTCCGTGGTCCTGCATGGGGAGGCAAAAAGTTGTCTGCCTATGTGGGTGCCTTAATCGCCGCGTCCAGAGCGGGTCAGTGGCGGGCCATACCCAGGCAGTGTTTAGTTTGACCGAAGAGGGACGCCTCGCAGACCGGGGTTCGTCCCGTCACTTCTGGCGCGTCCCCTCAGATATCAATCAGCATTGATTGCATATTAAAAAAGAGGGAAGGGAGAGGGTTTTTCGTCCGACCTTTCGCCTTTCCTTAGTTACAGCGCTTCCTCTTTAAATAGGGAGGGGGAGAAGAGCTCTCATCCCACCTCCCCTTCTACCTCCGAGCCGCTATCTCTCCTTCTTCTTCCTTTTCGCCAAATGCGTCCGTGCGTCGCGGTGGTTCCTGAGTGAGGAAGAGTAATGCCAGAGGGAGATAGAGAACTTACAACCTTGCTCAGTGAGTCTGGTGGGTGATGTCGAGCCGGAGGTTATCCAACGTAGATGAGATGGTGCGCGCGACCCTTGGTGAGGAGTCGCTGCTGCTGAAGGAGAAAAGGCGTCGGTGGGCGTCGTACATCGTTGACTGCGCCATCGTTCGCTGCGCTCCTCCCTTGGCGGGAGGCATTTCCTGCCCATATGCCATTGTCAGGGTTATGGCTGGGGATGATGGCATAGTCCCCAGACGCCATGACGGTGGCGTTACTGCCGGGGTTGCGGCTGACGACGATGGCATAGTCCCCGGATGCTCCGGCGGAGGCGTCACAGATGGTGGCGCCTTCGAGGATCCAGCGAAGATGTCGCCGATGGAGAGCGTGGCACGGCGTCCGCAGTAGACGAGCTGGCCCAAGTACACGCCCCGGTCGTCACCGATGGAGAGCGTGGCACGACGGCCGCAGTGGACGAACTGGCCCGTGTACACGCCCCCGACGTCGCCGATGGAGAGCGTGGCGCGGCGATCGTAGTAGCACTTGTGGTAGAGCTGAGCCGAGACTGTAATGAAATAACGTTGTGGGGAAGCCCTCGAGTAAACAGTCTTCAGAGTATATTGTTCCTTTTTTGTAATGACATCGCTTTGTAAGTGGTGAATTCGTGCAAAAAATGAACAAAATTACATCCTTTGCTTATGGCAAGTCATTTTAGCGCTTTCCAACTCTTCTCATGGTCTAAGTCATAGGAAGCTAGGAACGTGGGCGAACTAATTCTGATTGAACTGGTGAGCAAAGAGGTTGCAGCCAGCTGGGGCGTGGGTGTCTCGCAGTCCTACCAGTTGTATTCAGAATTGGTTCCCAAGATCTTAGCCCTCGAGACTCATTTACGAGGCGAATGGACAACTTATAGAATGTTTGTAAGTATAACACAGGGATTTTTTGCAAGCGCTGATACTTGTATTACACATAACATATGTTACGATCACATGCCAGCCCCCTGAGTGAGGTCTGACCCCTCGTGATTTGTAGGGGTCGGAAATCACTAAGGATCGGGGTTCTGTTAAGACAAAAACTGATAAAGAAAAGTGTAAGCTTATTTTAAGGATAGAAACGACGTAGCTGCTCAATGTTCTAGGCGTTGGTGAAGACCTCGCCTTTGATGGTTTTTAACCGGTAGGCGCCTGGGCGAAGTATTTCCGCGACGATGTAGGGCCCTTCCCAGGGCGGGGAGAGTTTGTGACGATCCTTGTTGCTCTGTACAAGGCGGAGGACGAGGTCTCCGACATTGAAGGCTCGACCCCGCACCCGTCGGCTGTGGTACCGCCGCAACGCTTGCTGGTACTTGGCTGAACGGAGGAGGGCGATGTCGCGGGCCTCGTCTAGCTGGTCCATGGCGTCTTGGTGAGATGCCTCGGCTCCCTTTGCGTCATATGCTCTGATTCTTGGTGCTCCATAGTCGAGGTCCGTCGGGAGAATGGCCTCGGAGCCGTAGATCATGAAGAAGGGTGTGTAGCCGGTGGTCCGGCTAGGAGTCGTCCTTAGGCTCCAGAGCACAGCCGGGAGCTCAGCGAGCCAACGCGTGCCGAACTTGTTCAACCGGTTGAAAATTCTGGGTTTGAGGCCTTGAAGAAGCATGCCGTTTGCGCGCTCGACCTGTCCGTTCGTCCGGGGGTGCGCGACGGCTGCCCAATCGATTTGGATGTGTTGTTCATCACAGAAACGAATGAATTTCCTACCAGTGAACTGCGTGCCAGTTGTCTGTGATGATGGAGTTCGGTACTCCAAAGCGATGGATGATGTCGAGAAAGAACAACACAGCTTGCTCGAATTTGATTGTGGATATTGGCCGAGCTTCAATCCATTTTGTGAACTTGTCTATGGTGACAAGCAGGTGGGTAAAGCCTCCGGGCGCTTTTTTAAGTGGCCCGACCAGGTCAAGCCCCCAGACCGCGAAGGGCCACGTGATGGGGATCATCTGGAGAGCCTGGGCCGGGAGGTGTGTTTGCCGAGCGTAGTATTGGCACCCTTCGCAGGTGCGTACAATTTGCTCGGCATCGGCTACTGCGGTGGGCCAATAGAAACACTGTCAGAATGCCTTCCCAACCAAGGTTCTTGGTGCGGCATGGTGTCCGCATGCCCCACCATGGATGTCGCTCAGTAGGAGTTTTCCCTGTTTGCCAGGGATGCAAAGCTGAAGAATTCCGATGTGACTTCGTTTGTAGAGTTCGCCCTCTACAAGAACGAAGGATTTGGCGCGTCGCGCGAGCCGTCGGGCTTCTGTCTTGTTGGTTGGTAGTACGTCGTGGAGGAGATAGTCGATGTAAAGCATTCTCCAGTCATTGGGAGGATCGGACTCCATTGCTGGGTCTTCTTCAAGCTCCATGACCTCAGGGTCGGGAGGAACAGTTGGCGGATCGGCCTTGGGGGTTGGACTAGAAGGGCCATCGTCGGCTTGTTCCGACCCCGCGTAGCGTACCGAGGGTTTGTGTTGATCACTGGCAAAGACGCCTGTTGGAACCGGCTCTCGGCTGGATGCTGCTTTTGCGAGTGTGTCGGCCGCTTCGTTGAGGCGCCTGGGGCTATGATTGAGTTCGAGGCCATCGAATTTGTCCTCCAGACGTCGGACCTCTTGACAGTATGCCTCCATCTTGGTATCAGTGGCTAGCCCTGACTCTTTCATGACCTGGTTGACGACTAGCTGAGAGTCGCCCCTGACGTCAAGGCGTCGGATGCCCAACTCGATGGCGATTCAGTAGGCCGTTGATGAGCGCTTCGTATTCTGCAGTATTGTTTGATGAGGGAAAATGAAGCCGAACCATGTACCTCATGTGGACCCCGAGGGGGGATACAAAGACTAGTCCTGCTCCGACGCCCTTCTTCATCAGCGATCCGTCGAAGTACATTATCCAGTACTCTTGATCGATGGCTGCTGGTGGCATCTGGACCTCGGTCCACTCCGCTGATGAAGTCAGCTAATGCCTGAGATTTGATCAGCCGTTCGGGGGACATAAGAAATGCCCTGATCCATCAGCTCGAGTGCCCATTTTGCGGTTCTTCCCGTAGCGTCATGGCTACTGAACGACCTCGCCGAGGGGGAACGACGTTACTACTGTCACGGGGTGTGACTCGAAGTAGTGGTGTAGCTTCCTTTTGGTGATGAGGACGGTGTAGAGGAGTTTCTGGATCTGGGAGTAGCGGGTTTTGGAGTCGGATAACACCTCGCTGATGAAATATACAGGGCGCTGCACCTTGAAGGCGTGCCCCTCTTCCTCTCGCTCTACTATTAAGGCGGAGCTAACCACTTGGGTGGTGGCCGATATATATAGCAGGAGAGATTCTCCATCGCATGGAGGAACTAGGACCGGCGGCTTAGTTAAAAATTGTTTAACCATGTCAAGTGCCTCCTGAGCCTCGGCCATCCACTCGAAGCGGTCAGTTTTCTTCAGGAGTCGATAAAGGGGGAGTCCTCGTTCGCCGAGGCGTGAAATGAATCGGCTGAGGGCGGCAAGGCACCCGGTGATCCGCTGAACCCCCTTTATGTTTTGGATCAGGGCCCATCCTCGTGATGGCTGATATCTTCTCTGGGTTGGCTTCGATGCCACGCTCAGGAGACGATGAAGCCGAGCAGCATGCCCCTCGGGACCCCGAAAACACATTTTTCGGGATTGAGCTTGATGCCGTTCGCCCGGAGTTTCGTAAAGGTGCGTTCAAGGTCGGCGACAAGGTGGTCAGCCCGCTTAGATTTGACTACTGATGTCGTCGACATAGGCCTCAACGGTTCGCCCGATGAGGTCTCTGAAGCAACTAAGCATACAGCGCTGGTACGTTGCCCCAGCGTTCTTCAGACCAAACGGCATTGAGACTGTAGCAAAATGATCCTGAAGGGCGTGATAAAAGATGTCGCGAGCTGGTCGGACTCTTTCATCGCAATTTGATGGTAGCCTGAGTATGCGTCAAGGAAACAGAGGGTTTCGCACCCCGAGGCGGAATCGACTATTTGGTCTATTCGTGGCAAAGGAAAAGGATCCTTTGGACACGCTTTGTTGAGGCCAGTATAATCAACACACATTCTCCATTTCCCGCTCTTTTTTCGGACAAGAACAGGATTTGCTAACCACTCTGGGTGGTATACTTCCTTAATGAATCCTGTGGCCAGTAGTTTGGCTATCTCCTCACCGATGGCCCTGTGTTTCTCCTCGTCGAAGCGGCGCAGGCGTTGTTTTACTGGCTTGGAGCCCAGGAGGATCTGGAGAGTATGCTCGGCGACCTCCCTCGGGATGCCCAGCATATCCGAGGGTTTCCACGCAAAGATGTCCTTGTTGGCATGGAGGAAGTCGACGAGCGTGCTTTCCTATGCGGAGGAGAGCGCGGTCCCGATTCGGACTTCTTTGCCCTCGGAGCTACTGGGATCCAAGAGGACGCCCCTGGAGCCCTCTGCCGATTCGAACGATCCAGACGACTTTTTTGCGTCGGGTGTCCCCTCAATGACCTCCTCCCTGAGGGTGGCGAGCTCTTCGGATGCGATGACCGCGGATGCGTGTCCGCAGCATTCGACCTCGCACTCGTAAGCGCGCTGGAAGGAGGTGCCGATGGTGATGATCCCATGGGGGCCCGGCATCTTCAGCTTCAGGTATGTGTAATTAGGGTACTGGCCATGAACTTCGCATAACATGGTCGCCCCAATATGGCGTGGAAAGTCCCCGGGAACCCCACTACATCGAAGGTGAGGGTCTCAGTCCGGTAATTGGATTGATCCCCAAAAGTGACGGGCAGGTTCAATCTGCCCTAGCGGCACGGCTTGCCTTCCTGGCACGACGCCATGGAAAGGCGCTCGGACGGGGCGGAGGCGCGTTCGGTCGACTGCCCATCTCATCGAGCGTCTTAGCGTACATGATGTTGAGGCCGCTGCCCCCATCCATCAGTACCTTGGTGAGCCGCTTTGGACCGACGATCGGGTCGACGATAAGCGGATACCTTCCCAGGGTGTGGGATGGTATCTGGATGGTCGGTTCGGTCGAAGGTTATGGCGGATTCCGGCCACCGGAGATAGGCTGGTATAGCCGGTCTAGCGGTATAGACCTCTCGATGTGCGACCTTCTGGCGGCGCCTGGAGTCGTAGGCCGTTGATCCTCCGAAGATCATGAGGGCACCGGTCGGCAGTTGGGAAGGTGTCGTCCTTCTCCTCCAGTGTCGTTAGTGGTGGGAACAGGCTCCTTCCCCTGCTCCTCCTTGTTCAGACCCCCGGCCAAGTATTTGCGCATAAGGCCGCATTCCTTGTATAGGTGCTTGGCCGGAAAGGCGTGGTTTGGGCATGGCCCCTCGAGCATTTTTTTGAAGTGGTTCAGGAGTGCCCTCCGCGGGCTTCCAGGCCACCTTTACGGTCGGTAGCGGCCGCTGAGCGAGTTGTCGCGCCAGTTGCTTCTTATTTTTTCCCTTTGGCGGGACGGTTGGAGGCGCCTTCGCTGGTGTCCTCGTCCCGCCTTGTCTTTCCATCGGAGCGATCAAAGATGGCTCCGACCGCCTCCTCTCCAGAGGCGTGACTGGTAGCGATGTCCAGAAGTTCCTTGGTAGTTCGCGGGCCCCTGTGTCCTAGCTTGTGGACCAGGGATTCGCAGGTTGTTTCGGACAGAAAGGCTCCTATCACGTCGGCGTCGGCGACGTTCGGGAGCTCGTTGCACTGTCGGGAGAAGCGTCGGATGTACCCGCGGAGGGTTTCATCGGCCTTCTGACGGCAGTTCTTGAGGTCCCATGGGTTTCCAGGGCGTTTGTACGTGCCCTGGAAATTACCCACGAAGATCTCAGTCAGATCCGCTCAACTCTGAATAGCATTGGACGGTAGGTGCTCCAGCCATGCTCATGCCGAGTCGGCCAAGAACAGCGGGAGATTGCGAATAATAAAATTATCATCACTCGCACCACCGGCCTGACATGCAAGCCGATAGTCTTCGAGCCAAAGCCTGGGATTTGTTTCGCCAGAATATTTAGGAATGTTCGTAGGCGGTCGATACCTTAGGGGGAACGCAGCGTTGAGGATGTGCCGGCCAAAGGCCTGAGGGCCTGGCAGAACGGGGCTCAGGCTTCGGTCCTCGTTGCTGTCGTAGCGCCCGCCACGTCGGGGATGATAGCCGTGGCGCGCTGCTTCTCCATCGTCACCGTGGGCACGTCTCCGGGCGTCGATGATGCTACGTACGTCGCGGCCACGACTGAGGCGTTGATGTACAGGGACGACGGAGGGCTACCCGCCGGCTGGCGGTGTTTGGTGTACGGATGCGTCTTTGGTGGGACGCACTGAGGGCGCGCGCTGGCTGGTGTCGGGTTCGCGTCGTCGAGACAACAAACTTTCCGCCTGCTACGTTGCTGCACGCTCGAGCAACGTGCGAATCTCCCGATGAGCGCGTCGATCCTCGGACGTCGCGGCCTCCGGGAGGTCATGCAGCAAGGCGGTTGCTGCGGCGATGTTCTGGCTGGCTCGAGCAAAGTGAGGAAAGGCCCCATCATCGGTGAGGATCCTTTGATATACGGTGCGGGCTGTGGCGCGCGCGCGCCCCCCGTCTTTGCGGCGTTCAATCTCGCGATTGATGTCTGCGTATTCCCGTGCGAGCCCTTGCCCGGCCTCATTGATTTCCTGTTGACGAGCCTTTAGCTGCTCCATCCTCAAGTGAGATGGGGCTGTCCCCTCCTCCTCGGATCTGCTGTCAAGATTGTTTGTAGGGGTGGCCTCTTCCCTGGAGGCGCTTTCGACGTGACCCTCGGGGGTCTGCGTCATGTAGCATTCCCGGGAAGGGTGGTGACTCCCCCTACTGGAATCTGAGCTGGAGAGCGATACGGGCTCCTCGTTGAGGAGCTCGTAGAGGGTCTCCGTATCCTACTCAATCGCCCCCACGAACTCGATGTCCAGTGGGTGGTTGAACCACACGTAGCGCCAGAAGGCGGCCAGCGGTTGCCGCAACGTTGCGGAGACCGAACGGAAACACTAGTCGGGGCGCTCCATACGGACCCTTCCGGACACATGGTGGCGTTGTGAGAGGCCTCCTTGGGTGACGGGTCTCCCCGGGAGTTGCCCAGGTGGACCCTCAAGCCTAAGACGGTTCAGGTTGATGGAAGGGAGAGACGGAGCGGCTGAGTGAGTCAGCGCCAGCTCTCCTCCTAATGTGATGATGAAATCCAGGTCGCCGAAACGCAGGTGTGCGCCCGGGGCCCAGGTGATTGCGTGGGTGGCCATCCGAGACCTGATTTGGAACGCGCAAAGCCCCTACCTGGCGCGCCAACTGTCGGTGTTTCGTACAAGCACCGGCAAGTAAATTTATAGTAATGCGCGTTAGGCTCGGATGGTGCGCTAAAGGACACAGGATTTATACTGGTTCGGGCGGAACGTCCCTACGTCTAGTTTGTTGCTGCTTGTGCTATTAGCACCATGAACGGTCTGTAGTAAGGGATACAAACTGCCGAGAGAGGGACTGGTCCCAAGTCTCTGATCGAAGGATTGAAAGGTGGTCGAGAGCTTCGTAGCTGCTCGTGTGTATGAGTGCGTTCTATTGTTCGGTCCTATTTTTTCCGTCCCTTTGATGGAGGATGCGCATCCCCTTTTATAGATGAAGGGGCTGGCTTTACAAGGGTGAGGACTCCAGGATGCGTATTCTACTTAGTCTTGTGGCTTACGTCTATCCGATCAGGTCCTCCATCCTGATGAGTGCGAAGGAAGATAAGTGCTTACAATATTGTCGATGTCTCTGTAGGATGTCAGGTTAGTCACTAGAACGCTGCCCTGCGCAGGGTATGGGCTGTAGTACGGTGGTTTTGACTTATGAGCCTCTCCCAGCCTCGCTCCAGTGCGCCTTCTGGTTCCCATGATTCCTTGTTGGGAGAGTTCGGGGTCGGGGTCCGGTGTGGCACCGTGGCCAAGGCCTTCCGACTGGGAGGACCTGAGGGGTCGGGAAGCGGGCGCCGCTCCCTCGGGTCCACAGCGTGGTGACGGAATACCCGTCGTCCGTAGGAGATAGCAAATCCGTCCTTGGAGCGTAGCGGTTGTCGTATATCTTCGTTGGGTTCCGTGTCCCAGAGCTGAAGGCGGCGCCTACAACTCTACAGGGTGAGGCGTACACACCTGTAATACCTTTTGGGCTCTGCAGGCGCCCGGAAGGGTCTAAAGCATCAGTCCTGTCGTTCCCTAGCAGTCCTTTTCCTGCCAGGGCGCAGGGTATGGTCGTTGGAGCTATGGTTGACCCGAATGTCTTGTCTCGTCCTGTACCCATCATTATGAGGGATAGATATCGATCAGGGCGAGGCTCGTTCTGGGCCGTCGGGTGAGGCGGAGATCAATCCCTATCTCTTGGGCGAGACTAACCCTATCCCTCTGGGATCGGGCGAGGCGGAATCCATCCCTTAGCCCTCGGGCGAGACCGAGCCCGCCCTATAAGCGTCGGGCGAGACGAAGTTTGGCTTTGAGCCTTTGGGCGAGACAGGGTTATCCCACAAAGGCGTCGGGTGAGGCTGACCCTGCCCCTCCGGGATCGGGCGAGACGGAACTCATCCCTTAGCCCTCGGGCGAGACCGAGCCCGCCCTCAAGGCGTCGGGCGAGACGGAGTTTATCCCTCGGCCCTCGGGCGAGACCGAGCCCGTCCCAAAGGTGTCGGGCGAGGCGGAACCGAACTCCTGTTACTCGAACAAGGGATGACATGACGCATTTATGCGTCCGGAAGTTTTTCACGTTTGGTGGTTATCGGTTCCGCCTTCTGGGGTACCCCGGTATTAGGTCCCCGACAATATACATCTAACTTAAATTTGTGGCATTTGTGTTTTTAATTTTTTTTAATATCATATAAGAGCCAAGTATGTAAATTTTCATTCATTGATTCTAAAGTTCCTCTGCTTCAACTTCACGACAATGATGACAGCCAAATAGTTGAATTGTAAGTAATATTCTTGTGCCAAATACATCAAATATTAATTGCAATCATGAGTACAGTTCTGACAAAGGTCTTCTCAGTGATAGGTTGGTTTCCCTAGGGGACGTAACAAATGTTTCTTTAGCAGATATAGAAGTTCAACTGCAAACTAAGCCAATAGTTCTATATGCATTAACACTTCCTACCGCAGATTCAAAAAGTATTCAAGCCATTGAGAATAGACAAACGATTGAGACAGTTGTTCAGAAACTACAGAAACCACCAAGTTCAACAGTAAACAGTATTGTACCTCCTGAATTAAAAGAACCTAATGATACCATTCTAAAAGGTCTTAAAAAAACTTCAGAAACGCTGCTCAAATGATTGAAGATGAAGCTAACAATTTAGACAACTTGAAGCACTCCTTAGTACAAGGACTTGACAAGACTTACAATCCACAAAACCAGATTCCTCTTGCAAGACCTGTTAGGAATGACGCATATACAATATTTGCTTCAGAAATAGAAGATAAGTCATTCCATTTGTTGACTGATAACATAAGTAAATATCAGAGAAGGTAACTTTATTTCTAAACTTTATTATATTAGTTTTATTTACATAAATACAACTGTTATGTAAGTTAACTTCTAAAGTTTTTTTTATCTAGTTTTTATTTATTATGAAGCAGTTTCAAATTCATTCAAATTGGAGTGGCATGGGTAGACATATACAAATTGTCATTGTCGATGATGAATGGTGGCTGGATTCATTTCCACGTGATGGATTGTTTTATTAAAATGCTTTCATGCAATCAGTCATTCATGTCTCATATTGATGGTCATCTTTACCTGTAATTTTTAATCATAGTGTTGATGTATGTATTGTCAACAAACATTTGTTTCAACCAATAGAAACAATCTTACTAACCTATTCATCCTTTTTGTATAGTCTATGTTCATGGAAGAAAATTTTAATTTTAACAAGTACAAGGATTCTTCATGTCTCTACTTCTAAGTTACTTAAAATTATATTTTAACATCCACCATCTATTCTTTACAGCTTCATATACCATGTTTTACAAACAACCAATGGTTTCTGGTTGTCGTCAACTTTATACATAAAGCTTTTCATGTACTTGAGCCAAATCAGATTACAAGCACAACAACAAATGCAGTACAAAATGTAGCTAAGAACTTCAGAAAACTTTTCAATCAAAATTTTCCATATACCATGGCCTACAACATATATAAGTTTCAAGTTCAATATTTGAGCATCCCAAAATGCAACTTCAGGTAACTACATACTTTCCAGTTCAATATATTTCATGTTGAATTTCAGAATTTCTCTTCAATACTTCTAATTTTATTCCAATTTGTTACATTCTTCTTATATTTTATTCAATGTAGTATTTAATCTTTAGTAGTTTTGGAACTTATTTCAAAACCTTCAATGGTACTACTATTCAATGTAGGTATGATTCAGGAATATATGTCTTGCAGTTTATGCAAACCTTTGATGGTACTACTATTCAAAACTTCTCTAATGTAAGCAACTAATATCTAGAACTTCTTATTGAAATGTTAATTTTCTATATTCAATTAATGTTGATTATATGCACAACTTCTTATATTTCAGGCTGATATTCTAGCTCTACGTGCGAAATTTCCTTTTCTAGATAGCAACAAGCCTTTATAATAAGGCTAACTCAGAATTTATGGAAAAATTCTATTATGATAATGTAAGAGTTCCTCTATCAAATATTACATGCACTTATTCTTTCTTTCAACAATTTTGCCTTACAACATTACGCTTTTATAAAAAATTTCAGGTTAATCATTTCTCCAACTAAATCTGCTAAAATGTGCTCACGGAACACTTCAGCTACCTATGAAAAACAGATCACTAAACTCATGGAACACTTCAGCTACCCTTGAAGAATAGATCACTGAACAACAGTTCAGACAAGTTTAAATGTTCAACAAGTTGTCCAGATTTTGTTCTATAATTTCAATATGCATCTTATAATTATTTAACGCTATATGCAATTTGGTTCTTTGATTAATTTCTGTATAACGTCATCAAAGAATCACGTCAATAGCAGCTCTGTGCTTTTGATTCAAGTAGTTATTCGATACAAACAAAATAGTAACACTTCAAAATCCGAAGCGACCCACTGATGAAATTTAAAGTTTACATTTGTTGTGGCCAACACGCGTGCTGAGGATGTCCACGATAGTAAATGGAATGCTGGCCGTCCAAGTTGTGATGGGTGGTTCTCGTTGCGTTGACCAACGGGCGTAGACGTCGTCTGGTCAGAACCCTGATGCGCCCAGGACGTTGTCGTCTCGCCATTGGTCAGCCCGTGGCCAGTGGCCCGCGCGCATGGGCGCGCCCGAAGGACTAGTAGTCGAAACAGCCCACAGAAGAAACAGTCCGAGCACGTGCTGCCAGTCTCGAGAAAAAAGTTACTGCTGTGTGGCTATTGTCCAGCCGACCGGACCACAGCAACCCTCCTACATCCACACGGATTCTCCTAATTTAGATTATAGATTGAAATCTCTATCCCGATCGTAGCCGGTAGCATTGCAAGATTAATATTCTTGACTTATCTTGAAAATGTAATCAAACTAAAAGAAAGTTCTCGACCTAGTACATCTTAGCTAGCGACGCTATCAGCCAGGTCAGTTTCACACCAGCAGATTAAACAAGCCGTGGCCGTTGGCGACGCATCAGCCCGTAGCAAAGAGCCACACGCCACGCCCGCCGAGGTCACCCCCTACCGTACCTGGGGTCGGCGACGGAGAACTTATCAGCCGACTTTGTCACAGTATTTTTCTCTTAATAAAACAGCTTAGGACCGGTTTACCTATAATTCTCGTTCACGGCAGTCAAGACAGGAGATAGGGACGGGGAGCAGAAGAGGAAACAGACGCAGACAGTAGCGGCCAGCAGCGTGGCGTGGACTCATCTCTCGCGCTGCTGCACCTGCGAAAGTGGAACTGCAACTGAAACGTTCCGTGGGTAGCTGATGCTATTTTGTTGTTTCAAAAAAATTATGTATTATGATCGATAAGGATGGCTGACGAAAAGGGTGGAAGAGGCTGGAGCTGGCCGTCTCATCCCCTTCTCTCTCTACTTTCTCTGTCCTCGCCACTCCCAACTTCCGAGTCCTCGCCAGCAGCAAGCACACTGCGCTTCCTCTTCCGCTCCCCTCAACCCCACTCTCTCGCTTACCCATCATCCCTCGCCGTGCGCGCGCGGGCGCCAGGGGTACGGAGATCTCTCGCTTGGCTCCCGAGATCCGCGCCGATCCGCCCGCCGCCGCATTCTCCTCAGGCGAGGCGGTTGGGCGCGCCGCCGCACGATCCGTTTCCTTCGGGCGCCGAATCGGGGGGACGCTGCCAGCGAGCGGGGCGTTCCGGTTCCTTTGCTCGCCTCCGCGCTCGGCGAGCAGAGCAATGGTTCGGAGTGACCGGCGGCGGCGGCGGCGACGATGAGGTGCGTCGCGTGGTGGGTCCTTCTCGCGGCCGCCGCGTTGGTGGGCGCTCGAGGGAACCGCACTCTGTCCGCGCTCGCGTCGGTGTCGGAGACGTGGTACGACAACCGGTTCGCGCTGGTTCCGGTTGAGTTCGGCGGCGGTGGCGGTGACGGCGAGGGCGCGGTGGGGCTTCGCGGGGAGCTCCCGTGCCAGACGTACTCGGCGAACTCGAGGTCCTGCGAGGAACTCAACGGCTCCGGGTCGTTCAACACCACCTGCGTTATAAGCTCCAGCTCTTCGCTGGACGGTGATCTGTGCGTGTACGGCGACGGGAGCGTGGAGATTCGGTCCCACGTCAAGATCATCTGCCCCGTCAGGGGATGCTACATCACCGTCAATGTCTCGGGGAGCATCAGGATTGGCGAGCATGTCGAGGTGATTGCAGGGTCGGTTAGCCTGTACGCGGCCAATGTGTCGTTGGATCACCACTCCAGCCATCAACACCACTGCGCTCGCTGGTGAGCCTCCTCCCCAGACGAGTGGGACGCCGCACAGCCTGGAAGGGGCAGGTGGTGGACATGGTGGGAGGGGTGCGTCATTTAAAGTCTCCAATGACACCAACTGGGGAGGCGATGTGTATGCGTGGTCGACGTTGGATTGGCCCTGGAGCTATGGCAGCATGGGCGGCAGCATGTCCGCTGATCAGTTTGGAGGGTATGGTGGAGGCCGCGTCATGCTTAGGACAACCGACTTTCTGAATGTTGATGGACAGGTGCTTGCTGAAGGTGGTGTTGGCAGTCTCAAAGGTGGCGGCGGCTCGGGGGGAAGCATTATAATACAGGCTTTCAAGCTGTAAGATCCATGTCACCCAAACTTCTATCTGTTTTTACTATGAGTTACCGTGGCAATCTAAATTCTTTGGGGACTTAGAAACCATGTTCTGTTTAGTATTGGGATACTCTGTTAACTGATTCTGCAGTCATCACCAGTGTGAGAAAAGCCACTGCAATCGTTAGGCTCCTGACAATGTCATTCCAAACTTTTGGGACTCTCCAACTCCAATACATATCACTCCCCTTGATGTTTAGCTATCTTTGGACCAAAGTGGCTTTGTTTTTCTTTTCTTGACCTATATTTGATGTTCCCGCTAGCTATAAAATCTTCATTGTGGTCACCTTGGCTTGCTTTGTACTGTGCGTTATGTCCTTTATCTTAGTTGGGTGTTTTTCCAGCTTGGTATTACAAGGACGAGACTGTTTGCAATTAACTATGAAGAAAAGTTTAGTTTCTAGCTTCTGATCAGAAAAGGAAGATGGACCCTACACAGTGATGAGCTTGTTCTTTGCTTTATTGCGGGAGCCATACATTGAGATAGTTTTCTCTCCCTGTCATTGATCAGGACATGATCTCGTCAGGGGATCGTGCCAAGAGGTTGAGTCGGACCCAGGTTGCTTTGATCACATAGTGCCTTGGTGAGGAATACAAAACCACAAGACGAGCAGTTAATTGATGACATGAAACATTGTGGCCATAAAAAAGGCAGGGATATACCTGCGGCAGCATCAATTTGCAACATGCCATAGACAGCCATGATTGATTTACACCCCCAAGCACAGAAATGCTCTCCATGATTACTGAGGAAATGAAGTTGCGGTGGTGATGACCCGCATGCTCTGCTGTGCGCATCTGTAGCATTGTTCTAAACATGTCATTGAATCAAATGGAACCACCTCAGATTATGGGCATGCTTTTGATTCCTAAGGGAACTGTGCACTTGAAGGTCTGTCAAGGGAGATAGGGGAAAAAGGTAATGGTCCTTTTGTCCAATGTCACAAAATGCGGTGGTGGCATGGTATTTTTCTAAAGCCAGCCTCGAGCGTTTGTAATGGCAGTTTTCAGAGGCTTACGGCTTACCATTGCAGTGGCATTTCTCAAAGTGGTTGATGATTGCAGTGGCATTTACTCATCAAGTATTTCTAATATTCAAATCATTATATGATTTCCTGTCATTTTCTCTGTGGGGATTAACTAGCCTAAAATTTTATTTATAATAGGTAAATAAGAGTGAAATCCACTGGGGCTCCTTGAACTTGTCCCGCGTTCTCAAATAGGTCCATGTACTTCTAAAACTAGATTTCCGGGTCCCTAAACTTACTAAATGTATCACCTGGGGTCCAAACCGGTTTTGGAACCTTGGTTTTACACATGTATCTCCTCAGTGCGCAAGCCCTGATTGACCGCGCCCGCGCACACCTCGTACGTCGCCTCGCCCGTGGGCAACCACGATGGTAGATTTGTCGTAGAGGTGTGCGTAATCAAGAACAAGAAGACAACAGAGACACAAGAGTTAGACAGGTTCGGGCTGTCAGCACGACGTAATACCCTACTCCTGTGGTCTGTTGGTTTGTATTGACTATCGTATGATATTGCGTGTGTTTAGATGCCTCAGGCTACTCCTAGGATCTGTATGGGGATGTCAACTAGGGGACCCCTGCCCCTCCTTATATGCTCTGGAGGGGTAGGGTTACAAGGAAAGTATCCTATTTGGTATTATACAATATCTTATTGTAGCCTTGCGGTGCACGCCGACCAGTGCTGTGCGCCGCACACCTTGATCTTGTGGGCTGGGCCACCTCTGATATTGCGGCCCATGTCTTGTCTTATGGATACCGGGGGTATATCCCCCACACCGAGTGATACATTTAGCAAGTTTAGGGACCCGAAAATCTGGTTTCAAGAGTACACGAACCTATTTGAGAATGCGGGACAAGTTTAAGGACCTCTAGTGGATTTCACTCGGTAAATTAATTTGCTTCTATTGTTCCTAACAATGCTGATATTAGCTGGGGAAACCCTTACATGCTGTTTCTTGGTTGTTCCTGCTTGCCATAGAATCAAGGGGGAAACTAATACATACCTTAGGAACTCATACCATACTAGTCAGGCTTATCTAAATGGTTGAATTGCCATGCATAATCTAGTTGAGTGTTCTCATAACCTATTTTTTCCCTTAAAAACATTATGATGTGCCCACTTAGAAATTTATAGAATTATATGAACAACCATGCCTCTGCAGAATTTGGTCGGAACTTCACATTCTTTAGAAACAGTATATCCCCTTAGGAAAAAGAAGGAAGTGGAAAAGAGAATTTATGTGACTTGTAGAGTTGGTTTAGCTACAGCCCCTGGTTAACCCAGAAATTATTAGTTTATTATTGTAAGGACAAGTTTGTCCCTATCAAGGACACTGCCAATGAAGTGGAAAAAGAAATAGAAATTCTGTGATTTGTAGACCTTTTCCCCCTGGAAGGACACTGAAACAATCCTCATAACCTATGCTACACCTTTTTGTTGTGACTTTTGAAATCTAACTTCTATTATGGCATGCCCTTCTTAGATATGGAAATGGCACAATAAGTGCTGCTGGTGGTAATGGATGGGGTGGTGGCGGCGGCGGGAGGATATCTCTGGACTGTTACAGCATTCAACAAGATTTGGAAATAACAGTTCATGGTTAGTATTTTCTGACCTTAATTTTTATGCAAAGTGCTGTATCCACTGTCCAATACAGTAACTGTCATTAGTTAATGACTACAAGGGCTGTTTAGGGTGATTTATCGATTGGTAGTATCATTAGTTATAAAATTTACTATAGGAACTGAGAGTGTGTGGCATGGTGGTATGCTTTTTGCAGAAATGCTCCGCCAATGCAACTGATAAATTAATTAAAATAGAAAAATTGTTTGCTTATGTTTAGTTAGTGGTCACAGTATGCAAAATTGCACACTTTTAGATCCTGTTTGTTTGGGTTGTGGCTTTTGGTAAAAAGCTTGCTTTCTTGGTTGCTAGTAAAAGCCTGCTTTTGAAAAGCTGTCTCTGTGGATAAGCTTTTGGATGAATGAAATATATAATAAATACAATGCCCCTTGGAACAGCATTCCCAGAAGCCAGCAAAAGCCTCTCCAGACCAGCTTCTGGCCTTTAGTAGAAACATAGCTTTTGGCAGCCAAACTCCAGCTGCCTGTTGGTTTCAGCTTCGTCTTTTGGCCTCCAGAAGTCAACTACAGGCTGAAACAAACAGGCCCTTATTTATGATGATTAACTTATGCTGATCTAGCTCGGGACTGTTTTACATATGAATAACTACCTTGATCTTGTACACAAGTATCATTCTAACATACATGAGCGTAAGATGTAAACATCTATACTGTATAATATTATTGTTATATGTACGCTATAAGCTTAGAGGATTTTTTTTTTGAATTATTGACATTCTTCTTTTGCAAGTTCAAATCATTGAGATGAAAGTTTTTAATGATGCAATTTCTAAAACCCTTATTTTTGTTCAGCTAAAGCATTAGTTTCCTGTTGCTTTTCTTATGTTGTTGCCGACATATAGAAACAAATCAAAGTCTTTTTGCTATTGAGCTAAAATTCATCATGATTATGTATTTCTGTGGAAGTGTTACCCTAAATTCACTGCTTTCTTTCGATTGGAACTTGAAAGAGATTGGGTCCAATTCCTTCAGACAGGGACTGAAGTTAGTTAATTTTCTTCCAAATCCCAAAAGATTTAAGAGCATCTCCAGCAGTCCTCCAATAACGCCCCTCATCCCCATAAAACTGTCATATTGGGGAAGATGGAGCTTTTTTCTTGCTCCAGCAGTCCCCCAATAGCCTCCCCTATTTTTGGTGGTCACCTAAAAACTCCTCTTCTCCCCTCAAATAAAGGGGGAGTAGGATCTCCCCCAATAAGGTGGGCCCCATGATAACTGCCTCTTCTTCCTCCTGCGTGCTGTGAACAATGGCTGCCGCTGGGGTGGTTGGCTCTTTCCCGCGCTCGTCGAGGCCGGTGGCTTCCTCCACGGTCTCGTCCTGTTACTCCTCCATCCCACCATCCAGCGTCGGCAGCGGCGACCTGGCCATGGTCGCGTTCTACGACCCGCACATGTGGATCTGGCTGTGGGTGGAGGAGAGAAGGGGCCACACCATGGTTGGGATCTGGAGGTTCGGCCCAGGGCCCCGCGCCTTCTGCGACCTGCGTGCTCATGGGGGAGAAGAAGCGGCAGCGACGGGAAAAAAAATGAAGTGGCGACGGGAAAGAGAGCCGACCGTGTGGGAGAAGAGAAGGGAGAAAAAAAAAGAAAATATAAACTTCTCACTGACAAGTAGGACCCATTTATATTGGGGATGAGTTATTGGTGATTTGCAAAAGCATCTCCCCCAATAATCTAATAAGTGGTATTCCCCATTACCATTTTATTGGGGGAGTTGTATTGGGGACCTGCTGGAGATGCGGTTATCCCCTCAAATACAAATAAACCCTAAGATCTCATTTTTATGACTTCCACCATCCATTCTCTGTGTTTGATAAATGTGCTTTTGGCAATGTAATTCCTCACTCTTTTCTTGTCCTTCACTGATCATTCTGTGAAACACATTAGGTGGCCAGAGTTTCGGGTGTGCTCAGAATGCTGGTGCAGCAGGTACAATATATGATAGTTCATTGCAGACTCTAAAGGTCAGCAATGGGAATTTCACCACACGCACGGAAACTCCATTGCTTGGTTTCCCAATGACTAGACTTTGGTCCAATGTGCTTGTGGAGTGCTATGCAAAAGTGCTGGTTCCCTTGTTGTGGTCCAGAGTACAGGTTTGCTACAAGAGCCCTCATTAACACCATACTGATGATTTCCCATTACGCCTATGTATCTGTAGATCTCTGCGGTCCTTTGTTGTAATACACTGCACTAGTATCCAAATTTTCTTAAATATTAAGTGGTTCTGCTGTAAGTCATGCAGCTATCTTCTGATTCTAAACTTGACACCTCAAATTTGATATGAATTCTTTCCAACAAGCTAATTAGCTTGTAAAGTTGTGCTAGATTGGGTGTGGAAGAAAAAATTATTTGGATACTGATTAAATTCTCATAATCTTTCTTGTCCACCATGACACATCTGCTCTAGGTTTTCTGTTACATGGTTCAACGAACAATTATGCACTTTTTTTTTTCTCGAACACGCAGGAGAACTGCGTATCTTTATATTAAGAAGGAAAAAAAGGGGGGGCAAGAGCCCTTACAACACACACTCACACTCCTAAGCTCTTAGACAAACACACGCGCCTTTTACTAATATAGGAAACGACTTCACCTCCACAAAAGGATCCTATTGGCTATCTACAGGCTCAAGAGAAGGGAAGGAGCTTCCCTGAGCCTTTGCAAGCTTCCAGAAACGCTGTTCCTCACTTGCGAGCAGCAATGCTCCAGCCAGGCTAGGAGGAGTCCCATCGAAAACACACCGGTTGCGATGGTTCCAAATTGTCCATGCACCAAGGATGATAAGCGAGTTGAGTCCTTTTTTGTGTGAACCATCCTTAAATATGCAGAATAGTTGTACTGTATTGTTTCCAGGTCTGACCTTGCAAATTAACCTATAGATATCAGACATCATCAGAGTTGTTTAATTGCTATTTTGAAATCTTATTTAATTCCTGATTTCAGTTATTTATTTCTACCATTTTGTCTGTCGCATACTAGCATTTCCATCCCTATTTTCTCATTGTCAGGTGACAGGTCAAATTAGATTACTAACCAAGGGTAGTATCTGCTTTGGGTTATCAGAAAATCCAATATCAGAATTTGAGCTGGTTGCTGAAGAACTTTTAATGAGTGACTCTGTTATAAAGGTGCAGCTCATTGCCTTCAGATTTTTCTTTTGTTGATGGTTCTCATAAGTAAATATGTAATTAATCCAATATCAGAATTTGAGCTGGTTGCTAAAGAACTTTTAATGAGTGACTCTGTTATAAAGGTTAGCCTACCCCAACTTGTTTGGGACTTAAAGGCTTTGTTGTTGTTGTACTATGTTATAAAGGTGCATCTCATTGCCTTCAGATTTTTCTTTTGTTGATGGTTCTGCCAACACTCTCACGGTGCAACTGGTTAGCACAACACGCCAAAGAAGCGGTTGGCTGAGCCAGCCCGGGTTCGAGTCACGGCACCATCTTCTTAAGATAAAATCAGGGGGACATCTCTCGCCTTGGTCAATTTTTTTTTTGTTGATGGTTCTCATAAGTAAGTAATTTTCATATGCATACATCATGACATGTGATGGTGGAAATTAATTTTCCAAATATGGACTTGGAGGCATGGTAATATATATGTAAGGTGTATTTATCAAATATGGACTTGAGACATGACAACATACATGTAAAATGTATTTTCTTCCCATTACATCATTGCATCATAAATAATATGCTGCATTGACTTGTCATGCTTGTTTGACAGCTGTCCCTTTCTCTATATGTTGCATGCTAGCGATGTAAAGTTGTCCAATCTTAAGTCACTACTCATTGAAATATACGTGTCATTGATGCTTTGATATGTGCTGTATTTGGCGTCCTCAATGTACCATATGGTTGCTTCATATATGGATGAAAATAGTACGGATAAATGTTGAATCCAATCCAATCTGCATCTGATTTATAAGGTTACAGAGTGTGATTTTGATATTCATGAAAAAAAGGCAGACCCAGTGCTTGAGGCTCCCACATGAGTGGGGTCTGGGGAAGGGAAAAACCGAGGCAAGCCTTCTCCCCGCAAAATCTGCGGAGAGGCTGCTTCGAACCCGCGACCTGGTGACTCAGTGAGACAGCTCTCACCATTGCACCAGGCCTGCCCTTCGATTTTGATATTCATGAGGATATATGTAATCTGATATCTGTATTAGGCAGGTCTATGTGTGATTAGCTATGATTAGCACCTACTATGTATACTTGATTGTATTCCTTGTATACCCAGCCATATTGGCTATATATATGAAGGTCATCCCCCCATATTGGGTGTGAGGTGTGTCTCTACATATATATGAAGGTCACGCACCCCCCATATTGGGTGTGAGGTGTCTCTACATGGTATCAGCCGATTAGATCCTATTCTCCCGGTCTTTCCCTCCACCTCGCGACTCCTTCCGTGATCGCGCAGCCACCTCCCCCCACGCGTGAGACTTCCTCTCGCCCGTCCTCCCTCTCTCCTCTCCCATGGACACCTCGGCCTCCTCCTCCTCGGCCACCTAGTGCCGGCACCCTGCCCGCGACAGGCACTCCCACCATGCTTGCCATGAGCGCCGGCGCTGCTGCCCCGATCGTGGCTCACAACTACGTCACAGTCAATGTCAAGTCCCACATCCTGTTTACGCTGGACCTTCGATCCAACTACTCCAAGTGGGCGTTCTTCAAGTCGCTGTGTGGCAAGTTCGGCCTTCGCTCGCACATCGATGGCTCTGCTCCCCCTCGACCTGATGATCCTTAGTGGGATGCCGCGGAGTGCTGCGTCCGGGGCTGGATCTCCGGCTCCGTCGACGACTCCGTCCTCGACCTCACCATGGACTGGTGCCGATCCAACCGCTCGTGATCTGTGGGTGGCCATTGAAGGGATTTTCCGCGCCAACCGGGAGCCGCGCGCCATCTTCCTCCTCAACGAATTTCACTCCATGGTGCAAGGTGACAGCACCATATCGGCGTACTGCCAGCGGCTGAAGATCAAGGCTGTCGCTCTTCGCGACGTCGGCCATCCTGTCCAGGACTCGCAGCTCGTCCTCGCCCTTCTGCGTGGCCTCAATCCTCGCTTCTCCAACACCGCCGACGACATCGCCAACTCCGCTGTCCTTCCCACATTCGCTAGAGCCCATGACATGCTGGCACTAAAGGAGCTCTGTCTCGCCAACGACGAAAAGACGGTCGCCAGCACCGCCCTCCTCGCCACCGCTGGCTGCACCAGCCCGGGCGGGTGCCATGCTCTCGCTGCCACAACCAACTCTGGAGGTCCACACAACCCACACGTGACCGGCTACGGCAGCAACAAGGGCGGCGGCGCTGGCAACAGCAGCGGCAGCAAGGGCAAGGGCAAGGGCCGGCGTGGCTGGAACAGCGGCTCTGCGCAGCAGCGCGGCGGCGTTGGCCAGACTGGCCAATACCGACCCATGGGCCCCTGGATTTGCGACAATCCATGGGCTCCACAGGGCCCTCCTTCGGCTTAGCAGGGCGGCTGGCGCCCCGGCGTGCTTGGCTCCCCTCCTCAGGCTCACACGGCCTTCGTGCCTCCGCAGCCCCCGACGACATTTGCGCCGCTCCACGTCTCCCAACAGGCTCCCATGTGGAACCAGGATGGTCTTGTCGCTGCACTCAATCAGATGCATCTCCAGGGCCAGCATCCCTGGGTCCTGGATTCCGGCGCCTCCTCCCACATGAGCTCCTCGGATGGTATACTCCTTTCTCGCCATCCTCCTCCTCACTCTTCCATTACAGTTGGTAATGGTCAAACTCTTCCTATTTCATGTCGTGGCGAGTCTGTTCTTCATACACCAGAGTCAAATTTTCATCTAAATAATGTCTTAGTAATCCCATCTCTAGTCTGCAATCTACTATCTGTCCGTCAATTTACTAGGGACAACAACTGTTCTATAGAATTTGACGCTCTTGGTTTTTCTGTCAAGGATATCCCGACCCGACGTGTGATGCTTCGCTACAATAGTGCTGGTGATCTTTACACCTTCCCTGCTGCGTCTTCCGCTCCACACGCCAGCATTGCCATCTCCACCAACCTCTGGCATCACCGTCTTGGTCATCCCAGCTCCGCCAGCATTGACATTCTTTGTCGTAATGCGTCCATCACCTGTAATAAAGTAGAGCAACTGCTATGTCCTTGTCAGCTTGGCAAACATGTGCGCCTTCCTTTATCAGATTCTAGTTCATATACTTCCATGCCTTTTGAACTTGTTCACTGTGATGTATGGACATCCCCGGTTGCCAGTGTATCCGGGTATCAATATTATCTCGTTTTACTTGATGATTTCACTCATTTTTGTTGGACCTTTCCCCTCACTCGCAAATCTGAAGTCTCCACACATATTGCAAATTTTTGCAATTATGTCCACACTCAATTCAGCCTTGCCATCAAAGTTGTCCAAGCCGACAACGGCACTGAGTTCGTAAACAATACCCTCCATACTCTCTTTGCTTCCCGTGGTATTCATTTACGCCTCTCGTGTCCATATACCTCCCCACAAAATGGCAAGGCTGAACGCCTTCTTCGCACATTGAACAACATCAGCCGCACGATGCTCCTACATGCACACATGCCTGCTCAGTACTGGGCTGAGGCGCTCGCCACAGCCACATACCTTCTGAACAGGCGTCCATGCTCTGCTGTTCGCCACAGCATTCCATATACTCTCCTCCACAACAACCCTCCCGAGTACTCCCACTTACGTGTCTTTAGGTGTCTCTGTTATCCGAACTTGACCTGCCACGGCTCGCCACAAACTCTCTCCTCGCTCCACAGCTTGTGTTTTTCTCGGCTATCCCTCTTCCCACAAGGGGTACCGCTGCCTCGACATGGCCACTAAGCACCTCATCATCTCTCGTCATGTGGTCTTCGATGAGACTTGTTTTCCCTTCGGGCTTTACCCCTCCAGGTCCTCGCCAAGCGACCTGGACTTTTTGCTTGCAGGTACTACAGTGCCGGTGCGTCCTGCTTCTTTGCCCTCTGCTACTGGGCAGTCACACCAAGGTTTCATTGAGGAGATGACCGACGACCCCGCGATCTTGTTTCACGGCCCCGTACTACCTGCTGCTCCACCAGCAGCCGATCCACCACCTGCCGCTCCTCCAGCGGCTGCCCCGGCTCCAGCGGCTGCTCCTCCAGCTCGGGACATCCGGCTTGTCTACAGCCGGCGTCCCCGGGCGCATGACGGGTCCTCTACAGCACCAGGATCGGCTCCTACACCTGTTCAGCAGCCTCCTGCCCCTGTATAGCAGGCTACTACTCCTGTACAGCAGCCACAGGTGCCCTGCAGCTCCACCAGCACCTCCTGTACAGCAGGAACGACGCATCACGAGGACCTAGTCCGGGGCCATACCGGTTATGCGGTATGTGGGGCTCTCTGCGACAACCACTCCGTCTCCACTTCCCGCCAACTACCATAGTGGTTTGGCTGATCCAAACTGGCGTGCGGCCATGGCTGAGGGGTACAAGGCGCTCATCGACAACGGGACCTCTACGGCCTGAAGCAGGCTCCTCGAGCCTGGTACCTAGCGTTTTGCGACATACATTCGCCAGCTCGACTTCGTCGCCTCGACTTCCGACACCTCCCTCTGTCTACAAAGACGGGACCAGTATTGCCTACCTGCTTCTGTACGTCGACGACATCGTCCTTACGATGTCCTCGACGGCATTTCTACAGCAGATCATTGGGTGCCTCCACTCTGAGTTTGCCATGACTGACCTAGGCGCACTCCATCACTTCCTCGGCATCTCCGTCACTCGCTCCGCCGATGGCTTGTTCCTATCACAGCGACAGTATGCCATTGAGCTCCTTCAACGCGCCGGCATGTCTGAGTGTCACTCTACGACGACACCTAGTTGACACTCACGCCAAGCTATCCGCCACCACCGGTGCCCCTGTTGCTGATCCGTCTGCGTACCGGAGCCCTGCTAGCGCGCTCCAGTACCTCACGCTGACTCATCCTGACTTGGCATACGCCGTCCAACAGGTGTGCCTCTTCATGCATGATCCCCGTGAGCCGCACCTCTCGATGGTCAAGCGGATTCTACGTGACCTGAAGGGCACTCTCTCCTCCGGCCTCCACATTGGTGTCGGCCTTGTTAGTCACTGGTCGCCTACTCTGATGCCGACTGGGCTGGCTGCCCAGATTCTCGGCGCTCCACCTCCGGCTATTGTGTCTACCTCGGCGACAATCTGATTTCTTGGTCCTCCAAGCGTTAGACCACGGTCTCCCGCTCCAGTGCAGAAGCAGAGTACCGTGTTGTTGCTCACGTGGTGGCCGAGTGTTGCTGGCTGCGCCAGCTCCTGCAGCAGCTCCACGTCTCCATTGCTTCAGCGACGGCTGTCAACTGCGACAATGTCAGCGCTGTCTACATGACAACCAACCCCTGTTCATCATCGTCGCACGAAGCACATTGAGATTGATATTCACTTCGTCCGTGAGAAGGTCGCCTTGGGACAAGTTCGGGTTCTTCATGTGCCGTCCTCTCACCAGTTCGTAGACATCATGACCAAGGGCCTTCCTGTACAGCTATTTACTGAATTCAGGTCCAGTCTATGCGTCCGGGATCCTCCCGCTTAGACTGCGGGCGGGTATTAGGCAGGTCTATGTGTGATTAGCTATGATTAGCACCTGCTATGTATACTTGATTGTATTCCTTGTATACCCAGCCATATTGGCTATATATATGAAGGTCACCCCCCCCATATTGGGTGTGAGGTGTCTCTACAATCTGACTTGGTGCACATGCGGAATAGGACACGGTTTTGCTATTATCTATCATGCATCGTATATGGATTATCTGAACTTCTTAGGCAGACTATCCGACTTATTTGCTTTTTTCTTCTTTATCTGCACTATTTTGAAAAATAACTCATGTTGGCATATACTACAATATAAAATATGTATATGTTAATTGCATAGCAGTGCATAGACATAGTTTATTACGAATCTTATTCCTTCCGCGTATGTCTATGATGTTTTAAACCAGTGGCTCTCTATACATGCACGCATTATCAGATTATGTTATCCTGTCTCCAATCAATTTCCGCAACCCGAACATATGAACAAATCTCTATTTGAATCTGCATCTGTGCACTATCCACTCCGAATAGGACATGAGAAGGCATTATATGAACTGATCAATTCCTTTTTGATGTTGTATAGGCCAGAAACAAATTTGTGTGTGCGTGTTTGTGTGCATTGTTCTTTCCGTATTCCTAATTTCTCCTCTTATGGAAGGTCTATGGAGCTTTCAGAATGTATGTTAAAGTTCTCTTGATGTGGGATTCAAATATTCAGATTGATGGCGGGGCTAAGGATGTTGTTCTTGCATCTATGCTTGAGGCAAGAAACCTTGTAGTCCTCAGGGTATGTTGTTTTAAACCTGTATTGCCAAAATCTTTATTTTAGCAGTGGTGTTCATTTTTTTTTTATCATTGTAACAGCATGGGTCAGTGATATCTTCCAACGCTGATTTAATGGTCTATGGACAAGGACTTCTTAACTTGAGTGGCCCTGGTGATGGAATCAAAGCTAAGAGACTGTTTCTGTCTCTATTTTACAACATTGAGGTAAGACTATAATATGTCCAGTACTTTGTTATTGCAGTGCCATGTTACTATGGTGAGTGATTTGTCTTAGTAAATTATTGGAACTATATTGAACATCGATGTTATTGATATATGAAATATCTAATAATTTGTTCATAATGTATTTGCATAATAATAATTTGTAGTTAGCTGCAACCTCAATCTTGTCTGTTTTTCTTCGATAAATTGCTTAGGCCTGTTACTGTATAAAAGGTTGTGCTTGTTTTTCAACGCCTGGCTTCTTGAGGAAGTGGAAACTTTAGAAAACCTTTGAGCTTATATTTGCTGAAAAACCTTAAGCTAGGAAATATAACCGCATTGGCCCGAAAGTTCAATGCTGGTTTTATAGTGCCGATGCATGACATAAATGAAAGATTCAGTGAATTACTATGGAAAACATAGTGTCAAGGATTGGTCTTTGTGCAGAAATAGTCTAGTAACTGATTGGAGGCTAGAAGCTGTTTGTTGCTGGTTGTGGTTGATAGTGTTTATCTGCATGTAGCTGGTAAGTCAGTTACCTTTTTGCCCTGGTGCCAAACTAAGTTTGAGCTTAGGTCATACGCAGAGGGAACTAGTCACAGCGGTATTGGGAATGGAATTGCTATTTATGTGATTTGTTTGGTTTATCCTGTAACAGCCGGTCGAGCCGATGGGGAGAGAAATATCTGGGCTGGAACTCATAATGCTCGATCATGGGTGGGTTGACCTTAAATAGCATGGGAGCAGATCCCACCGTGAACTGATTACAGCCAGGTCCATCCAAATGTCACTAACAGTGTTGAATGCGCTGTGAACTGTTTACACCGCAAAAAGGAGTAAGCAAACACCACTATAATACAGATGAGTGTTACCACCCACAGAAGCTTATTAAATGAAAGAAAAAAACCTTGACCTGTGGGGAAAAAACACCCATGTGGCATTGCATTAAGAGGAAACTTCTCGCACGTAGGCCGAGAAACACTCAAACGCTGGCTGCCCTGGACGCCCACCAAGTGCCCAGGACAAATGCTTGCGGTCATGTGCATCTCGCAGAAAGCGACTTAGGTGGTTAGGGTATTTTTTAACCCAGGCCTGTTAAATTTCACTCCTGTGGGGAGTCGAACCTTAGGACCTGAGGTGCCGCTAAGGTTCCTGCATACCACTAGGCTACAGACCCGTTCACTAGAAGCTTTTATATCATGCACATAGTTGTCTTATAGGGGCGCTTGCATTTGTACCCTTGTTTTGTATCAAAATTGTGATTTTGCCCCTGTTTTTTTAACTTTGTGAATTTGCCTTTGCGTTTTCAAAACGAAGCACCACTTTGCCCCTATTCCGTCATCCTCACCTAACGGTGTTAACTTTTATACAAATGACAACTATGCCCATGTGATTTTGCCCCTAGTTTTTATGGTGGTTTGTGATTTTGCCCCTGATTAGGAATAAGACATTTATATTGTATTTTAACAAAAAATGATTATATTTTATCAAATATATTTGGCACAATTTACAATGATTTCAAATTAATTCATCCTCAAATAAAATGAACCATGCTACATCAGGAGCCAATCGGAGTGTGGATGCTTCTAACAAATTGAACGATAATGTAGTGATTGCTACTGAAATCCACGTTTCCACACAGCCAGCAGGCAACATATATCGTCACATTCATCAAACTAATCTTTACAGAAATTATCTACTACTAGTAGGCAGTAGCTAGCATTCATACGATACAAACGGGTCAGCCTAAACTACAGAGGTCGCCCCTCCGACTGCAGCTCTAGCAGGAAGCTTCGCCTGGCCCAGGGCCGCCCCTCCATCACCGGCAGCTCCAGCGAGGAACCGGCGCCTGCCCTGCTGTGGTGGCTCCAGTAGGCTGCTGCTCTTGTCCCACCGCTGCTCCTCCAGCGGGCACCAGGCAAGGGCAGTGCGCGACTCCCTCCCTGCTCCTCCGTCGCTGTGCAGCCGCTCGAGCTACTGCCTCGGTCGCCGGCGCACGCCATGCCCGCTGCTCCGCAGAAATCGCCATGGCCGCGCTCGCCATCGCAGCGTCTCGCGCCTGCCGTTGCCCTGCCCCTACGGATGCGCTAGACCGAAGCCCATGGCGCTGCCCCTCCGGAGTCGCCGTTGCCCCACGCGTCGTTCCGCCGTGCGCCCCGGGAGCGCCGTCGCTGGGCCACCATCACTGCGCCTTCCGCTCCCGTCGCAGCTTCACCTCCATTGCCCAGCGCCCGAGCCCCCGCTGCGCCCCCAGCGCCACCACCGCGCGCAGCTCCGCCTTGCCTCCGTCGAGCACCATGCACCGCGCGCGAGCGTGCCGCACCCCGTTATGGCCACACCCGCCGTACCGAGCCGCAACGCTCCGCCACGGCTGCGTCCGCCGGTGCCCCAGCTCCTGCTGTCCCCCCCACGCCGTTCTCCTCGCCTCACTCCTCCGATCCGCCGTGGCCGCTTCCTCTGCCCCCACTGCGCGCGCGAGCGCGCATGTCCACAGCGCGCCCGGGCTGCGTTGACCTGCGCCGCTCCACCTCCGCAGTCGCTGCGCCTTTCGCAGTTGCCACCACGGCGACGCGGCTCATCTTCCCCTTGCCGCCGCAGCCTGCCGCCTCGGCGCCCGCTGGCTTCCCCGACGGCGAGGACGCCGCCACCATGGCGGAAGCCGGAGGGCAGTCCCTTGCCGCGGACGCGTTCACCGCCGTCGACGCATTGGGCTGCTGCGCCTCGTCCTTGCACGACGGGACCCCTGAGTCTTGCTCGAAAGGGAAGAACGGCGGGCGGGCGGGCGCCGCCGGGACCTGCGCCCAGGCGCCAGAGGAGACCCGTGGCTGGGCATCGCCGCTGCCCAGCGCGCGAACAACCAGAGCCGCGGCCGCCCTCGCGCCCCGGAACTGCCGCCGCACCGTGCACGAAGCAGAGCCGCGTCCGCCTCCCACGCGTGCGCCCCTGCGCCCTGCAACAACCGCCTCACCGCGTGCCCTAGGCTAGATGCGCCGCCGCCGATGGAGCCGCCCGCTCCCGATGCCGCCCGCTACCGATGAGGGCTGTTCTGGATGAGGAAGAGTCAGGGGCAGATTGGTCATTTCTACTATCCTTTTCTGCTTTGGAATTCTTTTAATTCATTTATTCCTTGTCCATTTGACCGACATCCAAAGCAGGGGCAAACGGACAGTTCATTTCAAAATAACAGGGGTAAAAACACAGTTAAAAAACAGGGGCAAAATCACAATTGGAGTTCTGAACAAGGGTAAGAACACAATTTTCCCAAGAATAAATTACCAGGCATACTGTCGACTAAATATCGTCGATAGTCCACCGAGGGGTATGCCCACGATGGTAGATTATTTAGTAGATGTGCGCGTGATCTGGAACTAGATGGCAACAGAGACACGAGACACAAGATTTATACAGGTTCAAGCCGTCAATGTGACGTAAAACCCTACGTCCTGTGCTCTGTTGGTTTGTATTGCTGGAATACGAGATGAGATGTGGGATGGGGGATGGCGACTAGGGGACCCTTGTCCCTTCTTATATACTCTGGAGGGATAGGGTTAGAAGGAAAGTATCCTAGTCGGTTATATGGTAGGATTACAATATCTATAGTATCCGATCAGATCTTCTAGGTGCCTTGCGGTGTACGCCGAGTAGTGCTGTGCGCTGCAAGTCTTGAATCTTGTGGGCTGGACCGTCCCTGACTGTGCGGCTCATGTCCCTTGCCGTGGGTACATGGGGTTATACCCCCACAGCTGGTCCCTGATCGCCTTGTATCCTTTGAACAACGCCGTCTTGAACAAGTCCGAGCTGTTTGACGTGAAGCCGACCAGTTTAACTGGCGACCTGGGCGGTGAAAGTCGAAGTCGATCAGCTTAAGTGGTGACCTGGGCGGTGACAGTTGAAGCCGACCAGCTTAACTGGTGACCTGGGCGGTGAAAGTCGAAGCCGACCAGCTTAACTGGTGACCTGGACGGTGAAAGTCAAGGCCGACCAGCTTAATTGGTGACTTGAGTGGTGAAAGTTGAGGCCGACCAGCTTAACTGGTGAGCAGAGCTCGGACTGAGCCAAGTAAGGCTTGCCAAAAGAATGTAAGGGGCTCAAGATCAAATTTGAAAATTCTTCACCTCAGATGAAGTGTAGGCACTTAGACTCCGTTTCCATGACTTAGTCAGTAAGGAGGGTAAATTAGGAAAAAAGCACTACATTCACCGTTAGGTGAAGTGTAGCCACTTAGTCCTCGAGCCTGCTGGAAGATGATGAAAGAATCTTGTAGCAGGGTCAAAGAAATCAAGTCTGAAACTTGCCAACGTCATCTGTCATGTGCGTATCAAGACCCCAGACGTGCTGTCCAAGATCAGCACCCTGATCCGAACAGTATGGAGCAACTTAATAGCGCACCGATGAGACGTAGCAAAATCCGACCACTAAGGAAGTCCCCAGCTTAGCTGGCAACTTTTTCACAAAGAATCCGAACGCCGAGGAGTCCCCAGCTTAGCTGACGACGCTTGCACGAAGAATCTGAACGTCGAGGAGTCCCCAGCTTAGCTGACGATGAAGCCCAAGCGGCGAACAACCCAACTAGCTGGTCGGCGAAGAAGCAAGCACCGAGGAGTCCAACCAGCTGGTCGGCGGTGAAGTGAGCGCTGAGTAGAAGTGAGCGCCGAACAGTCCGACCAACTGGTCAGCGACGAAGTCCATGAACCTAGCGGTCCGACCAGTTGATCGGCGGAGAAGTCTGAGTGCTAGGTGGTTCGACCACCCGGACAATGATTCTTTTGTCCTTCCCAACTGATCCAGTCTCCGAGCGTAAAAAATAGGCTCGGTGACCGAACCGGGCCCTTGAAAAACAAAGATGTAGAATGGGTAGTACATGGTGTACAAATAAAACGTATGAACTCCAGAGAAAATAAGCATTTGATGAAGTAACATACGGCAAGCGGTTGTAGATAAACATTATGTTTATTTTGGAGTTCGTTCATATTTTAAATATGAGTAAGCTTCTTCTAGTTGGTTCTGTATTGTATCACCAGCCCCGACTAGCCCAAGCTCTATAGCGCGGAGTGGCCGACACCCGTGTACACGTAAGGGAGAGAGCGTTGCTAAGGAGCCGCTGCTGACTGTCCATAACGCAGAGTGTGGCTCGTGCACGTATAGGAGCAAAGTCAAGGACAGGGCTGTTTCTGGTAACACAAGTGAGAACGTGGCTGGTTGACGAATCGACGAAGAACATCTTAAAGATATTGCATTATGGAGAATGAATGGAGCATCTTAAACATGGAGAATAAATGGAGTAAAAATCAATTGGAGAAACGCCGTGGAGAAGATTGTATTAAATACAGATATATGAAGGGTATTTAGCTTTAGACAAAACGTTTGGTCGGCTGCGTATGACATTATCTGGTCGGCGGCGACGAAATTGTCCGGCCCTTGAGCTTTTCCGGCCTGTCGTTATGGCGGCGGTTGTGGTCATCATGGCGCCGTTCTTCGCGGCGATCATTATTACGACGCGGTAGGTGCTCGGAGCGAGTAGTCCAGGTGATGTCGTCCTTATATTACTGGTCGGCCTTAGGCGGATCAGAATCGGGGAGATCGTTGACGTAGCCGCATTCGATCTGGTCGGAGAAGCGATGTTGCATGGCGCTTTGATAGACGGCCGAGCGGAGTAGTCGACGTGTCACGATGTCCGAGTAGATGGATATGGCTCGGACGGCTTGATGCGTGCGTCGTCTTCGTAGTCGCCGCTAGAGTAGATAAATCCATGGCCTTGACGCTGAGTACATGCAACGTATATGCGTGAATACATGCAACTCCTGATTGCCTGCATGGCCCGTGTCTTGGTCAAGGAGTGAAACGCCGACCAATCTTCTTAAAAACCCAATCAGTATACGTGATGCATGTGTCCAAGCACGCAAGCCTGACTTAATTAATTTGCATGCCTTTTGAGACCGGACGGGCATGCAAGTATATTGATTTTTCCAATCGACTTGCACGTGGTGCTGTCGTCAAGGCCTTGGAAGCAGATCTTGAACCAACGATTGGGAGTACTAAAGAGATGGAGATCGGCTCCCTGCAACGAGGAGCAGCAACCCGTGGATGTCCCGGACTCCAGGGAGCCTCCGTCGGCTTGAGGTTGGAAAACGCATCTGAATCATGCGCGAAACAGCAGCGCCACGGGAGACACCCACACGGATGCCGCCGGCGACCTTCGAATCGGAGATGAGGGCCCTGAGCACGATCCGGCCACGTGATCGTTAGGAAGCTCCTCCAGATCGGATCGTGCGGCGAGCTTGCTGTGTTGGGTCACCTCCCTAGCGGCAGCCCACATGAACGATTGGATGCACGGGGCCGTCGCCGAGAACGTGCTGTTGATCTTGAGGTACGCCATCCGGTTCGCTGGAGGATTAACACGCACACCCCTACCTGGCGCGCCAACTGTCGACTAAATATCGTCGATAATCCACCGAGGGGTATGCCCGCGATGGTAGATTATTTGGTAGAGGTGCGCGTGATCAGGAATTAGATGGTAACAGAGACACAAGACACAAGATTTATACAGGTTCAGGCTGTCAATGTGACGTAAAACTCTACGTCGAGTGCTCTGTTGGTTTGTATTGTTGGAATACGAGATGAGATGTGGGATGGGGGATGCCGACTAGGGGACCCCTGCCCCTCCTTATATACTCTGGAGGGGTAGGGTTACAAGGAAAGTATCGTAGTCGGTTATATGGTAGGATTGCAATATCTATAGTATCCGATCAGATCGTCTAGATGCCTTGCGGTGTACGCCGAGCAGTGCCGTGCGCCGTAAGTCTTGAATCTTGTGGGCTGGACCGTCCCTGACCGTGCGGCCCATGTCCCTTGCCGTGGGTACCTGGGGTTATACCCCCACACATACATGTATGACAAGATTGAAGATTCAAAATTATAGGTTTGATAAACAATTAGACTAACCCCAGCACATTTATGATAAGATTGAAGATTCAAAATTATAGGTTTGATAAACAATTAGACTAACCCCAGCACATTGGGTTTAGTGGTTCAAAAACGATGCCCTTAGAATTTTATTTTAATTTAAACTCCTACGGTTGGCCCAAAGACTTAGCCTGGGGTTTTAATTTAAACGATGCCCTGGGGTTTTATTTTAATTATAGGTTTAATTTAAACGATGCCCAAAGACTTAGCCTTAGATAGGAGTGCTCGGAAGACAGCTATTCACGTGCCTGAACCTTGATTGCTTCTGATGGGTTTCAACTCTAGCCTACCCCAACTTGTTTGTGACTTAAAGGCTTTGTTGTTGTTGTTGTTGTTGTTAAACTCCTACGGTTATGATTTTTGTAACTAGCAACAAGATGTTTCAAGAGAATTGTGGTCAAAGTTCAATTTATAATACCGTGGCAAGTCAATTCTGCCTTGTAAAAAGATCTTAGAGACCATTTGTAGGTACTGGGGCTCGTTTTCGAGTTTCTATCGTATTTTTGGGTAAAATGGAAATAGAAATGGTAAATACAAAACTGGAAACGGAAATGATAAATATGGAAGAGTTAACAAAAACAATTTTAGGCTTTCTGATTGTTTCCGAGTTTTCCAGTATTTCACCAATAATTACCAACACCAAATCTGTGTTTTTTCTTAATACATAACCCAACCTAGCGTCCCAACGACAACACTTGGCTGCATGCTTTGAATCGAATTTTTCTTACGAGGTAATCTCTCTGTCCATCAATGTAAAGTGCCTTTTATTTTGAATAAGTTAAACTTTTACCAATTTTGACTAACAATTAATCAAATGTTCAGTATACAAGTTGTATATCAGTTGATTAATATTCAAACTATTATTTGAGATTGTCTTGATTTTGTAGCAAGAAATGTTTGAAGAGTTTCTCGTTCAAAAATGTCTTATATTGATGGATGGAGAGAATATTAAATATGTGACTTGTGAAATATCGATTGGTCATTCATATGTACGCTATCATGCTAAAGTTTGGTGTCTCGACTAAGGATTAATGATTCCCAACAGATATGGAGGTGCTTCTGA
Source organism: Miscanthus floridulus (assembly GCF_019320115.1). Lineage (NCBI taxonomy): Eukaryota > Viridiplantae > Streptophyta > Magnoliopsida > Poales > Poaceae > Miscanthus > Miscanthus floridulus. The sequence goes on along the minus strand of NC_089591.1, from coordinate 15,692,662 downwards.
TGGGATAGTTATGTTTTTTATTTTCCTGTAACATCGATGTCATATTCGTTTCTGACAGTATCATATTCGATTTGGTTTTTGAGAAAAGAAATGAATGGAAACAATTTTAATCCCTAACCATTTGGGTACACTGGGTGACAACTTCCTTACAGATAAAAATTAAATTTGCTTTTCATGGCCATTCTGTGATGTGCTATTGTAGATTTATATTCAGTTTCCTTTTGGTGGCCTGTTATCCAGCCAGTTCATGTTTTGTCATGTCAAAATTGCATGTTATAGGGTTTTGTTCTAATTTTTTCGGGACTCAACCTTTACCATGGGTGTGTGAGCAGGTTGGCCCTGGTTCCCTTGTTCAGGCTCCACTTGATGAGGCTGTTCCAAGCAGCTTGTAAGTTCTTTTATCTCACTGTGAAATAAGAATCTTTAATTCCTTCTAAACAATGCGTTTGATTGAAATTTGTGTTAACCAGGGGTGCACTTTCACGCTGTGAAAGTAAAACATGTCCTAGTGAGCTTATTACCCCACCTGATGATTGCCATGTAAATCGCTCCTTGTCATTTACACTGCAAGTAAGGATGATTTATTCTGGCATTCTTCTCTTCTGAAAGATGCAATAAAGTTAACAGCTTCGCATGTTTTTCCCCATATAATGACCAAGTTTACTATGATGCTACCAATTGCCACCTTTGCTCAACACTTAGCTTTTGGGTGAAATGCTGGGTGCATAAAACCCAAGAGATCCTAACTTTGAACCTAGAGTGCAGGCTTCATGGAGCCTTTTTGTCAGGGGGAGTTTTGGAATGTATTGGGTATAAAGGTTCCTCAATAACATAAGCTTTCTGGTGAACTGCATGGCTTATGTCTTCATGAAATACAATGTTTAAGACTAGAGAATCTGAATCTGATAACCTCATTCGTGTTTGTCAGTTCATGATACACCACCTTACCAAGTTTTATTGTTTGTGGTATATATCTTTGCTTTACGAACCCTGAACGTGGTTCAATTCACTAGTCTAACAATTCTAGAATATATAACAACAACAACAACAACAACAAAGCCTTTAAGTCCCAAACAAGTTGGGGTAGGCTAGAGTTGAAACCCAGTAGAAGCAATCAAGGTTCAAGCACATGAATAACTGTTTTCCAAGCACTCCTATCTAAGGCTAAGTCTTTGGGTATATTTCATCCTTTTAAGTCTCCTTTTATTGCCTCTACCAAAGTCAACTTTGGTCTTCCTCTGTCTCTCTTCACGTTACTATCCTGGCTTAGGATTCCACTACGCACCGGTGTCTCTGGAGGTCTCTGTTGGACATGTTCAAACCATCTCAACCGGTGTTGGACAAGCTTTTCTTCAATTGGTGCTACCCTTAATCTATCACGTATATCATCGTTCCGAACTCGATCCCTTCAATTGGTGCTACTCTTAATCTATCACGTATATCATCGTTCCGAACTCGATCCCTTCTTGTATGACCGTAAATCCAACGCAACATACGCATTTCCGCGACACTTATTTGTTGAACATGTCGTCTTTTCGTAAGCCAACATTCTACACCATACAACATAGCAGGTCTAATCGTCGTCTTATAAAACTTGCCTTTTAGCTTCTGTGGTATCCTTTTGTCACATAGGACACCAGATGCTTGGCGCCACTTTATCCACCCTGCTTTGATTCTATGGCTAACATCTTCATCAATATCCCCGTCTCTCTGTAGCATTGATCCTAAATATCGAAAGATATCCTTCCTAGGCACTACTTGACATTCCAAACTAATATCTTCCTTCTCCCGAATAGTAGTGCCGAAGTCACATCTCATATACTCATCTTTAGTTCTACTGAGTCTAAAACCTTTGGACTCCAAAGTCTCCCACCATAACTCCAGTTTCTGATTCACTCCTATTCGGCTTTCATCAACTAGCACTGCATCGTCCGCGAAAAGCATACACCAAGGGATGTCCCCTTTTATGTCCCTTATGACCTCATCCATCACTAAGGCAAATAGATAAGGGCTCAAAGCTGACCCTTGATGTAGTCCTATCCTAATCGGGAAGTCATCCGTGTCTTCATCACTTGTTCGAACACTAGTCACAACATTGTTGTACATGTCCTTAATGAGCTCGATGTACTTCGTTGGGACTTTATTTTTGTCCAAAGCCCACCACATAACATTCCTTGGTATTTTATTATAAGTCTTCTCCAAGTCAATAAAAACCATGTGTAGGTCTTTCTTCTTCTCCCTATACCGCTTCATAACTTGTCGTATTAAGAAAATGGCTTCCATGGTTGAGCTTCCGGGCATGAAACCAAACTGATTTCATAGAGACCCGCGTTATTGCTTTCAAGCGATGCTCGATAACTCTCTCCCATAGCTTCATAGTATGGCTCATCAACTTAATTCCCCGATAATTAGTACAACTTTGAATATCCCCTTTATTCTTGTAGATCGGTACCAAGATACTTCTTCTCCACTTGTCAGGCATCTTGTTCGATCAAAAAATATGGTTAAACAGCTTGGTTAGCCATACTATAGCTATGTCCCCGAGGCATCTCCACACCTCGATTGGGATACCATCCGGTCCCATCGTCTTACCTCCTTTCATCATTTTCAACGCCTTTCTGACCTCAGATTCTTGGATTCTCCGCACAAAGCGCCTATTGGTGTCATCAAAAGAGTCGTCCAACTGAAAGGTTGTGTCCGTATTCTCACCATTAAACAATTTGTCAAAATACTTTTGCCATCGATGTCGGATCTCATCCTCCTTCACCAAGAGATGCTTCCTTTCATCCTTAATGCACTTAACTTGGTTGAAATCCCTTGTCTTTCTCTCACGAACCCTAGCCATCCTATAAATGTCCTCTCCTTCATTCGTACTCAAATGTTGGTAAAGATCCTCGTACGCTTTACCCTTTACCACACTTACAGCTCGCTTTACAGTCTTCTTTGCCACCTTGTACTTCTCTATGTTGTCCACACTCCTGTCATGGTACAAGCGTCTATAGTATTCTTTCTTCTCCATAATAGCCATTTGAACTTCCTCGTTCCACCACCAAGTATCTTTAGCATCGCCTCCACTTCCTTTGGTTACTCCACACACCTCTGAGGCCACCTTCCGAATGTTGATTGCCATCTTCTCCCACATGTTGTTTATGTCCTCTTCTTTCTTCCAAGAGCCCTCTTTGATAACCATTTCCCTGAATACCTCTGACGTCTCCCCTTTCAGTTTCCACCACTTTGTTCTTTCAATCTTAGCTTGTTTATCCCTACGGGCACGCACCTGAAAACGAAAGTTTGCCACCAAAAGCTTATGTTGAGAAACAACACACTCCCCTGGTATCACCTTGCAACCCAAGTATGCTCGTTTGTCCTTTCTTCTTGTGGGGACAAAGTCAATCTGGCTAGAGTGTTATCCGCTACTGAAGGTCACTAGATGAGATTCTCTCTTTCTAAAGAAAAGTGTTAGCTATCATCAGGTCAAAAGCTACCGCGAAGTTCAGAACTTTCTTCCCCTCCTGATTCCTACTACCATACCCAAAATCTCCATGAACTGCCACGAAACCTGCGCTTGTAGTACCTACATGCCCATTAAGATTTCCTCCTATAAAAAGCTTCTCACTACGAGGTACAACTCTAATCAGGCCATCTAAATCTTCCCAGAACTGTCTCTTAGCACTCTCGTCGAGGCCTACTTGGGGGGCATACGCACTAATTACGTTCAAGACCATATCACCAACGACAAGGTTGATTAAGATAATCATATCTCCTTGCCTTCTCACTCCCACCACACCATTCTTGCGGCTCTTATCAATCAAAACTTCTACGCCATTTGTATTCGCGACTGTCCCTATGTACCAAAGCTTGAAACCTGTATTGTCCACCTCCTTCGCCTTCTGACCCTTCCATTTAGTCTCTTGAACACATAATATATTTACACGCCTCCTAGTCGCGGTATCAACTAATTCTCTTAACTTACCTGTAAGCGACCCTACATTCCAACTACCTAAACGGATTCTAGTTGGTTCGACTAGCTTCCTTACCCTTCACACCCGTTGACTCAGATGTGAAGACCCTTGCTCATTTTTCACTAAACCCGGGCTCCGATGTAGCGCGCCACTAAGGAAGCGATGACCCGATCCTTGCTCACTTGACACCATGCCCAGATCGCGACACGGCGCGTCACCAAGGGGGTGCCGACCCGGCCCTTGCCCATTTAAATACCATACCCGGGTTCCGATATGGCGCGTCGCTAAGAGGGTTACGCCCCAACGGTTTTCTTTCAGGTTTCATCTCCATTAGAATGGCTAGATTTAACGTTGGCTCGCCACGCCTATCACAACCCTCCTCCTTTACCAGGGCTTGGGACCTGCTATGTTGAGACAACATAGGCGGAATTAATTCTAGAATATATGTCTGTAAATTTTGGGCTTTATTAACCTGATTTTTGTATAGGTTGACCTCAAACAACATTTCCAATACAATAAAAATGAAAAAAAAGAAAACAATAGTTTGACACCAAATGTAGCACAACAGAGGCAAAAAGAAAACATTTCTTGTATCACAACCTGGACAGAATGTAAGTAACAGCTAGACACACTCCAATCTATCCATCTTGTAATCATATAGTTAATAAATATGTGGGAAATTTAGGGAAGTGAATGAAGAAAGATAGAAAAAAGTGGAAGAATCTGGTAGGTGGGCAAAATTGTCTCATATAGCCATCCTATATTTCTTAAGAGAGTGAAGAGTCTCGTGAACTGTTCCCTTACATCTCACACTTGCACAGCACCGAAACAATACACTGACACCAGCACATAAATCTATTTGGGTGACGAGGCAGAGGGCCACAGCTGAATCCCATGCCTGGGATAGGGCGGGCCAAATTCTGAGGGTGGGCCCAATCTGGGGTTATCTCATCAACTCAACGCACTCGGTGTGTAGCAGCCAACTGATCCGCTGATCGGGATCCTCATCCTGCGTACTGTGAACAGCTGATCCCCAGAAGTACAGGAACAGTATCAACACTGTACCAGAACAGGCGACAGTGCACCATTAAGGCACTGTTTGACCTAACCGGTATGGTCTGCACTATATTCGTACTGTCCACCAGGGTACAATCAATGCAGGGACGATACTACCACATACAGTGGACACCGCACAGGAATTACAGTTACCCTCAATAGGAGTGATTGTAAATATATATGGTTGACTGTCGGGTCGGGTGGCCAACCCCCCCCCCCCCCCCCCCCCCCCCCGGCTGCCATTGTTGCTGCCTAGAAGCCAGTGAACAAGTGGTCGAGCTCCAGTTGGATGGACAACAGCTGGTCCCTATCTGTTGCTATGCAGCAGGATGAAAATACTGCATTCTATGAAGCTTAACTTGATTTTTGAAAATTATTTCTTCCCCCGCCGATGCAAAAACGATACTAAGTTCACCTTTTATCATAATCATGTGTATGTGAAATGTGTCAAGATACTTTGCTGTTGTATTCTAACCATTGTTCTAAGATTTTTTTCCCACATTTTGCAGATTTGTCGTGTTGAAGACATAACTGTCAGTGGCATAGTTAGGGGAAGTATAATTCATATTCATAGAGCAAGGACTGTAACTATTGCAAAGGATGGCACAATTAGTGCCTCAGAGTTAGGTGATTCTATGTTTTGGTGTAATAGTTAATATTTAATAAAGGTGCTGAAATATGCTATCTTAGTGACATGACTATTTAAACCCAGTAATTTGGATTATTTGATAGGTTGCAAGGAAGGCATTGGAAAAGGAAAATTTCTCAAGTATGGAGCTGGTGGTGGTGCTGGGCATGGAGGCCGAGGTGGCACAGGGATTTACAATGGAATGAGAAGTGAAGGAGGCCTAGAATATGGCAATGCTGATCTTCCATGTGAGCTAGGAAGCGGTAGTGGTGGTTCTGCTTTGTCAGCAGATAACACTGCTGGTGGGGGATTAATTGGTTGGTTCCATCTTATCCCATAAAATCTATGTTCTAGAGTCTTGTATATCACATTTGGCTCCCTTTGTTTTTTATTTTTCATTTTTTTCCTCTCATGATGCCTGCTACCATCCTCTGAGTTTCCTTTTCAGTGCAGTTTCTTATCCTTTACTTGGTGCTTGACACGCATCATACACCACACTAAGCTAATATTCTTTTTATATTTACCTTTTCCTTTCTGCTCTAATTGCTGATCATTTTCACTTCCAGTCATTGGATCCATGAAATGGCCACTTTCAAGGTTGCTAGTTTATGGCTCGCTGAACTCTGACGGGGAAAGCCGTAAAGGCACATCGGAAAATTCAAATGGGACTTTTAAAGGTGGAGTTGGTGGTGGTTCTGGAGGGTCAATTCTTTTATTTCTTCAATGGCTTCTGCTAGAGAAAAACTCATCATTATCGGCATCTGGTGGCAATGGAGGTGTATACGGTGGTGGAGGAGGTGGTGGTGGTAGAATACATTTCCATTGGTCGAATATTGCTACTGGAGATGAATATGTTCAGATTGCTTCTGTCAATGGTACAATAGCATCAAGGTACGCAATTCATGTCTAATGGTGGTTGCTTGTTTGTCATGGCACTTTACATGATCGCACTATTCTGTAACTTGTGGGATTGGCTATTTTACTAGGGTTACGTGGCGTGATCTTTTCTTAAGTTGTGCGCTTATCTGCAGTGGATTTCTTTGTATAACATGGACATGCAGGAAGGGCCAATGTTTTCAGATCATATTATCGAGGCTAGTTGTATATCGAGGCTAGTCGTATGACCACCGATCAGACGACTAATCGCTATTAGTCGTCGATAAGGGTCGATTAGTCGGTCCTAAACGGTCTAATCGGCTAGTCGGACATTTAGTCGTCCTTGTGCCTAGATGGCTTGATCGACCATGTATATACTATATATATGATGTAAATATATGTAAACATGGCCATAATAAATAGGTAAATGTTAGAGGCAAGCAACCGAGCACAGTTTGGCATGTAATCATGTTTGCAATGAATCATTATCATGGTGATTTGGCCACTTACCTGTAACTACTGCTTGCTGATGCCTGATGGTGAGTGCTGACTGCTGACTTGTGGCTGAATATGAAATTACAAAGAAAGAAGATAATCAGTTAAATAGGCAAAATAGCAGAAAAACAAACCGTAAAGACTAAAGAAAATGTAAATAGTAGTAGACAGTAGGAGCATGTCAAAACAACTTAACCAAGTACACAAATTTAACAAATAAGAACCAATGTTTTCAGATCGTATTATCGAGGCTAGTCGTATGACCACCGATCAGACGACTAATCGTGATTAGTCGTCGATAAGGGTCGATTAGTCGGTCCTAATCGGTCTAATCGGCTAGTCGGACATTTAGTCGTCCTTGTGCCTAGATGACCTGATCGACCATGTATATACTATATATATGATGTAAATATATGTAAACATGGCCATAATAAATAGGTAAATGTTAGAGGCAAGCAACCAAGCACAGTTTGGCATGTAATCATGTTTGCAATGAATCATTATCATGGTGATTTGGCCACTTACCTGTAACTGCTGCTTGCTGATGCCTGATGGTGTCATGGTGAGTGCTGACTGCTGACCAAAGAAAAACTAGCTGCTGCTTGCTGCTGCTTGCTGAATCTGATGTCTGAACTCTGAAACTGCTCTGACCAAAGAAAAACTAGCTGCTTGCTGCCGCTTGCTGATGTCTGAACTCTGAAACTCTGAATCTGAAATTACAAAGAAAGAAGATAATCAGTTAAATAGGCAAAATAGCAGAAAAACAAAACTGTAAAGACTAAAGAAAATGTACAAGAGTAGTAGACAGTAGAGCATGGGAAAACAACTTAACCAAGTACACAAATGTAACAAATAGGAACTAACAGCAGTTTAGCACAGTGCACACTGTGCACAGCAGTACACAACATAAGTAAACTAGCAATTCAGCCATAAGTAAACTAGCAGTACACAACATCCAGTCCACTGATCCATAGAACCAGCAATTCAGCCATCTAGAGAAGTAAATCTGCGTCCACATGGAAGTCTTCATTTCCATCATTTGTTGCAGGTCCGCCTGAGTCTTCCTCCCCTCCCTGGTCCTCCATTTCTTCATCTGTTGCACTTGCACCTTGTGGTTGTTCTTCATGATCACTGCTTTCAGTTGCTGGTGCATCTGACCTTGGACTTGGACACTTCCTTTTGTTATTCCTCCCATATGTGCGGGTGACAGTATTCCTCGCACGAGCAGCAGCAGCCCTAGGCAAATTGCGGCCTCTAAGCTGGTCGGTTGCACCAACAGCTTCATCAACATGTGTCCAAAGCATATCACTGCCATTAGATGCATGAACTGGGTCACAGTTGATGTCTACCCACTCATTTTCCCATTGAAACTCTTCTAGCAGCAATGGGTTGGATTTCTTGCCTTTAGAACCGAGCTCACGAATTTTCTGAAACCTGAATGCCATCTTACGGTTGTAGCTAACAAATACCAACTTATTCAACCTAATGTGCTCCAAACGGTTCCTCTTTTTAGTATGCACCTGCAGCCATAGAAAATAGGAGCAAATTCATTAGATGGCTGCAGCATATAAGAATGCATTAGCATGCACCTGCAGCCATAGAAATTGCACTTACATGAGCAAAAGCGCTCCAGTTGCGCTCACAACCAGACGCCGAACAGCAGAGGCTTACAATTCGTTTTGCTAAACTCTGTAGCTCGAATGCAAGGCCACCAAAAGCATCCCACCATAGAACTGTAGTTGTAGATTACAAGCAAAACAATAATATAATCAGTAGCTCATCACATAGAGAATTATAGCTTAATTAAAAGAAAGTGCTGACTGCTGAACTGCTCATTACTTACTAGGATTTTTGCTATTTCTCTCTACTATTGCTAATCTCTTTGAGAAACATTCACCCTCAGCCCTGTCATAATCATCAGCTTGCTTGCTTATTTTCCTCGCTTCACTCTCATCAGGCACCATCTTCCATATAATGTCATTAAACATGCATCTTAGCTTTGTAGCTTGTCTCCTATCCTTTTCCTTTATGGCAAAGTACTTTCCAGGATTCAAGAAGAGGGCTGCTCCATATAGTTTTTGCTCCATCTGGTTCTCCCATCTCTTGTCATAGCATTCCATTACATCATTCAGTAATGATGATTTGTCTCGCAAAGTTTCCTTGATGGTCTTCTTTGCAACATCCATTGCTGCCATTATCTCAGGAGCTGATGGTGTTTCATCACCATCTGCTATCCTCATAGCAATGAGAAGGGGTTGTGTTGCTTTTATACAGTACTCCACTTTTGTCCAAAATGGTATGGAAAGGATTGTGTTCTCAGCCTACCGCCCTTCAGCACTTTTTGACAAGCTGTTGGAATGCCATTCCTCACTCACAAACAAACTCCTCAGCCCCTGTTTGTTCTTATGCATGCTTGCTAATGTGAGATAGGAAGTAGCAAAGCGAGTAACAGCAGGCCTCACAAGATCACCACCAATCTTTTCTCGCATAAGATCCAGAATTCTCCCATGCTTGTAGAGAAACCTACACACCTTCTTAGCCGAATTAATGCAAGAGCTAAACTCAGGTATCTTCCCAATGTCCTCCATCATCAAATCCAAACAGTGGGCAGCACATGGTGTCCAAAACAAAGTTGGGATCCTCTCCATAAGAATTCTTCCAGCAGCCTTCGTAGTTTGATCCATTATCTGTGACAATTTGCACCACATACTCCTTCCCAACCTTGTCAATTTGTTTCTCTAACAAGTCTGCTAACATAGAAGCATTGGCTATCTCACTTGAAGCGTCAACTGAACCTAAGAAGAATGTTCCAGCTGGGCTATTCGCAAGAAAGTTGATGAGATGACGGTGACTAGTGTCAGTCCATCCATCTGACATGATTGTGCAGCCATATTCCTTCCAAGCGTCCTCATGCTTCTTTCTCAACTCCTCTGTCTTGTTCACTGCCCTATCAAGTAGTGGATTCCTAATCTCATGGTATGAAGGTGAGCGATACCCAGGACCATATTGCCCAATGGACTCAAGCATAATCTCCCTAGCTTCTTGAGTTAATAGCATTCAATGGTATTCCATTCTCATAAAAAAAATCAGCCACATGGTCATCTACAATTTGCTTTGCTTCCTTGCTCTTTGTGGAGTACTCAAGAGTGGGCTGTGACATCTTGGACTTGTGCCTTTCTGCAACCACTTCTTCTGGACTCTTGCAAAGCAAAGAACTCACTGACTTGGAATGCTTCTGTGTTTGAGGTTTTGGTGGAGCAGAAACCACAAAGTTCGTGATTGATGCTTGAGCTATCTTTTTTGCTTGCTTTGATTTTGTCCCAGAACTTGGAACTTGGTTTGACTTTGTCCCAGCATTTGGTTCATTTTCAGCAGCAGCAGAAGCACCACCTCCATCTTCTTCTGTTTCTGTCTCCACCCCAGTGTCCGCAGGTACCTGCACCTGAGTCCTTGACCTTGTGACCAAGTAACCATTCATCTCACGCCTAACTAGTTCAGGTGCTTCACCACATTTCACTGCATCAGAATAGCCCCCAGCAAGGTGTTGCTTGAACCTTTTAATGCCTGAAGGGACAACCTTTTTGCAGAAAATACATTGGATGAACTCTTTCTTCCCTATGTCTGGCCAAAACCCATATTTCCATCTAGGATCTGATGATTTTGCCTTCCTCTTCTTATCTTCAGCCATGGCAGCAAGATCTGGCGGCAATTTAGCTAACGCTTGAGCTATCAGAGATGCTTCAGTTGGAGCAGCTGACGACGCTGAGGCAGCCCCTCCTGAGACAGCTTCATTCTCAGGTAGAATTACCTCAACAACTGCACGCCGTCGAGCATCCTCTGCAGAGCGGCACAGCCACACAAATGTGTCACAAATTGGTGGCAACATGCAATACACAGCAGCGGAGTAGCAGACAGAGACAATAACCTTCAGAGGAGGCAGAGTGGTGGGACTGGTGGCTCATCTTGATGCTTGAGGCCTCCTGTGTCCGTCCTCCAGGCGTCGAGGAAGGAGCCTCAGAGGCGGGCGGAGCTACTAGGTCCTAGCAGGGGAGGAGACAGGAGCGAGCGAAGATGGAGGCGCGGGCGGAGCTGCTGCGGACGGACGGACGGAGCTGCTGCGGGCGGAGCTGCTCGGACGGACGGACGGGCGGAGCTGCTGCGGACGGACGGACGGAGCTGCTGCGGGCAGAGCAGCTGCGGGCGGACGAACAGACGGAGCAGCTGCGGGCGGAGCTGCTCGGACGGAGCTGCTCGGATGGAGCTGCTGTGGGCGGAGCTGCTGCGGACGGACAGACGGAGCTGCTGCTCGGACGGAGCTACGGACGGACGGACGGATGGGCGAGCTGCTGCGGACGGACGTGCGGGCGGAGCTGCGGACACCAGCGAGGGGCGCGGCCGGAGCTGCGGACGCCGGCGAGGGAGATCCAGAGGCAGGCCGCCGGCGGCTGCGAGAGAGAGGCAGAGAGCAGCGGGAGCTGGAAATGTGCCGTCACTCAGTCACTCACTCACTCCTCTTCTTCTTACCCTAATGGGCCAGCTAAAGGTGGGCCGAATTCTTTAGCTGGGCCAAATTCTCCCTCCCCCGAACTAGTCGTCCGGCTAGTCTGATCGGACGACTAATCGTGATTAGTCGCAACTTATCGGACGATAAGTTTTCTAATCGGTCTAAACTAATCGAGAGCCCTTATCGAGCACCTGGTTACGATAAGGACGACTAATCGCGATTAGTCGTCCGATCTGAAAACATTGATAAGAACTAACAACAGTTTAGCACAGTGCACACTGTGCACAGCAGTACACAACATAAGTAAACTAATAAACTTAAACAAGTTCTTAAGTCTGAAATGGAAATAGTTCTAAACATCCAGTCCTCCCGCGTCTGTCCTCCAGGCGTCGAGGAAGGAGCTCAGAGCGACAGAGCCTAAGAGGCGGGCGGAGCTACTGGGTCCCGGTAGGGGAGGAGACAGGAGCGGGCGGAGCTGCGGACGCCGGCGAGGGGCGCGGACGGAGCTGCGGACGCCGGCGAGGGAGATCCAGAGAGGCAGGCCGCAGGCGGAGGAGACACGGGCGGAGGTGCCGGCGGCTGCGAGAGAGAGCAGGGCCAGAGCGGGAGCTGGAAATGTGCGGCGGCTGCAGCTCCTTCACTAGGTCACTCACTACTCTTCTTACCCTAATGGGCCAGCTAAAGGTGGGCCGAATTCTCCCTACCCAACTAGTCGTCCGGCTAGTCTGATCGGATGACTAATCGTGATTAGTCGCAACTTATCGGACGATACGGTTTCTAATCGGTCTAAACTAATCGAGGGCCCTTATCGAGCACCTAGTTACGATAAGGACGACTAATCACGATTAATCGCGATTAGTCGTCCGATCTGAAAACACTGGGAAGGGCCCATGTAGCACTTGATAGCTTTCCATCTTTTACTACTGGATAGTAAAGGGCGTACCCAGTGCAGAGAGCTCCCGCTCTGTGCGGGGTCTGGGGAAGGGTGTTAGTGGCGAGCCTTACCCTCGCCTGTGCAATGCGAGGAGACCGCGACTCGAACCCGGGACCTTCCGGTCACACGTGCGGGAAAAAAAATCCACAGTCCCATTTCTGCAAAACTGCTATGTATAACGAGGGCTGTAGTTCTGTTGCAATTCCAGTTTACAGTTTCAGTACTTTGCTATTTGATGGCACTTTATGTAATCACTGCCATTTTTTTTGGAAATTCCTTGTTGGTTACTTTTACTGTCAATCTTTCCCACATTGTAAATTACAATGCCATGCATTCAATAAAACTTTTCATCCTTTTAGTACTAATATAAAGTAATGAGGTATATGTTAATCACACCCAAGTACCAACACATTAAAATCCAAATCGTAGCTGAGGAACCACTTGGCAGAGTAAATTATAATGATATTACCTTTTGCTTGTTTGATCGGTGATGTTTATGACAAAATAAAAAAAATATTCTCTCTCTCTTTATGCTTGGTACAAGATAAATTCCAGACACCTTGTGGCAACAAATTCCAAGATGTTTGTCTTCTTTACCAGTGTAACTTTTGCCATCTTTGTGCTTCGTGACAGAAGTCTTATGTTTCGATTATTGCTGGTATTCCAAGGGTTAGCCAAGTATGCCTTTTTTCAGGAACTTGTGCACTACCTTGAGTTGAAGTGTTAGCTAACTAATACATGTTTCTGACAATTCATATTGCCTTTTCTTTTTATAGTGGTGGATCTGGTAAGAATGAAGGACATTTTGGAGAAGATGGAACAGTAACAGGAAAGAAATGCCCCATGGGTCTATATGGAACATTCTGCACTGTATGGACACTAACACTTAATTTGACATATGCTGTTGTTTCAGTAACAAAACCATAGGACAGATATTTTTAAGTGCATATATTCAGTTACCTGTTTCTTTCATTGAAGTTGTGTAAAGCATGTCATGTGGAACAGTTGTGGGATTTTCTGAACTTCTAAGGCCTGTGGTTGGAACTGGGTCGGTTAAAATTTGGTTAGCACCAGGTTTATTAATACAGGAAGGGCATATAGCAAATATCGTGAACTCATAATTTTAATTTGGATGCTCGAAAACATTGCTGATCTTCAATTGTTCCAAAAAGTGCTAGGCGATAGGCAGTCGGTTAGGCTCAGCCTAGAGCTAGTGTTGCCTAGGCATCGCTTAGGTGATTATACTTTTTCCTGATGGGATGGAGTTCCTTGTTCAATAGAAGGGGATATGGCATATTAAGAGAGAATTTGACATTATCACATACATGTGTTCCATGGCTCTAGCTCATCTTCCCCCGTCTCCATTTTCCCATTTTTATTCATAGATCAAGTCCTAAACCACTTCTAAGCCGAAAAATACCTATGTGCTGGCAAGGTGATGCTGCTCCGCCTAGCACAGCTTATTGAAAAAGAGCTGATCATATTCCATTTCAGGAATGCCCAGTTGGTACATATAAAAACGTTGTTGGGTCCAATTCATCTCTGTGCAGCCCTTGTTCTGTGGATAATCTTCCAAACCGTGCTGAATTTATATATGTAAGAGGTAGGTTCTTAACTTGCTTGGTGATTTATAATTTATCATTGATGTTTCCTTCAATATCCTTAATGTTGAATGCTAGAAACCAGCATTAATTTTGGCTTTTGCTAGGTGGTGTTACCGAGCTGCCATGCCCGTATTGGTGCATATCTGATAAGTACAAGATGCCAAACTGTTACACACCACTTGAGGAACTTATGTATACTTTTGGTGGTCCTTGGCCTTTTTCAATTATCCTTTCTTTAACAATTATTCTTTTGGCACTTGTCTTAAGTGCTCTAAGAATTAAGATTGGTGAGAGTGATATCACATACCGGGCAACAAATGCAATCCACAATGATGGCTGTTCTTCTTTCCCCTTTTTGCTTTCTTTGGCCGAGGTATATTTTTTATTTCATTCATCATATTTTATTTATTAAAAGCTATTGCAGGATAACTGGATCTGGTGCATTGAGCAAATTACTCCATAGACATTTCTATATATTCTTTATTTTAAGAATAGCTATTTATTGGAAACCACATGATCCTGTGACTACCACTCTCATATTTGTAAAATTCATGAGGACCACATGCCTTCAAACTCTAAAGTTGATCCTTGTTGGAGAGAATGAAATGAATTGGTCAAGAAATATAACTTTGAGGGTGCTTGGTTTCAAGGCAAGCCTCTTGCCTCACCTTGCTCAACAAGAATGCCTTTTTGTAGGGATAGAAACCCTTTCTTTGCCAAGCAAGCTCACCCACCTTGGCAAAGATATCCTTGCCCACCCAGGAAAGCTGATTTGTCTCTCCTGCTTGGGCAAGATTTGCCCATCCGCTTGTGCGAACTCCCAGCCAACAGCTAAGTGCCTTTGAATCGAGCTTGGATCAACCTGGTTGCAACCAAATCGAGTTCCTCGTCCCAAATCGAGCTCCACTATCCTCAGATTTAGCATCTGACTCAAGAATCAAGCGAATGCTCCTCCGAATCTGTGTGGGTCTTCCAAAATCAAGTCTGAATGAATTTCTTCTGTTGTGCATCACGACAGTGGCCATCCGTCCATAGACTTATCAATTTCTTCTTCTGTTGTTCCTAGCTTGCTTGTTGGATGGATCTGATTGTTTCTCTATCATCTATGTGAATGGATTTCTTTTCTTTTTTAGTTTGGCCTGCCAACAGATCCAGTGCCAAGAAATGGAGAGAACAGAGAAGAGGATGGCATGGCCACTAGACAAGAGAACTAAACGACTTCCTCTTTCTTGCTATAGCCTGTCTTTCCTTGGTGAGGCAAGGCAGCTGAGGCTAGGCAAGCCTGGCAACAGATCCAAGCAGGCCCTTTATGTGTACCTCGATATGCAATCATGGAGAGTGTCAATAAATATAATGAAAATGTGTCTGAATAAGTAATTTTTTTTCTCAAAAAACGCAGGAGAGCTGCGCTTCATTATATTAAGAAGAAAGATGGGTTAAGAACCCTTTACAACACACACCACACACCAGACTGATTGACTGACTACATTCGCATCCGTGAAGTAGTTGTCGAGGCGACCAAAACCATACATGCTAACCATCAGAGAGTGGGGCAGTCAGGAACGACAACCCCCGAGCACCTGCCATGCACCATAACTGGCGTTCCTCCCCTGCAGCGACCAAGGCCCTGGGGACGCTAGGCGTTACCCCATAAAAAACACACCGGTTTCGGTGATTCCACAATGTCCAGGCCCCAAGGATTATTAGCGAATTTAGCCCTTTCTTCGTCTCACCATTCACAGCAGAACTTGTCTTCTCCCACCACCCATCGAAGGAACTGTTTGTAGTGTTGGCGAATTGGGGCTGCCAGAAGGCAGCTTGGCCAGCAGGCCGCTTGGATTGTATCGAATTGCAATAACTTGATAGAGAAGATGCTAACCACTGCATATATAAGCAAGTGGTGTACCTACTCCTTAGCATATTCTAACTGCATAAAGGAGATGCTATGATTCCTACTTGGTTGCCAAGACACCATGATCAACTTGGTTGCCAAGGAAACAGAAAAATTACATGATAGTGAATAGTAAATAGCTATAGTAGGTAACTAGAAAAACATGAACACTAGGCTAACTACTGACAATTCTCCCCTTTAGCCTTGTGGTCCTTGGAAGTGATGTGCTTGAACCCAATTCTTCCCCTCATCTCTTCAAATTTTGATCTTCCAAGAGACTTGGTTAGAATGTTAGCCAGCTGATCAGTGGTGGATATGTGATCAGCCCTGATACTTCCATCTTCCAAGCAGTTTCTGATGAAGTGATACTTGATTCTGATGTGCTTACTGCGCTCATGAAAGACTGGATTCTTGGCTAGACCAAGTGCAGACTTGCTATCAACCTTCAGTTCGACCACTTCCACATTCCTTCTAAGGAGGTCTGCCAGCAGCCTGGATAGCCAAATAGCTTGTGTTGCAGCTGTGGTAGTGGCAATGTACTCAGCTTCACAACTAGATAGAGCCACCACCTTCTGCTTCACTGACTGCCAGCACACAAGATTGCTTCCCAGAAAGAACAGAGTGCCACTAGTGCTCTTGCTGGTGTCAATGTCCCCAGCCAAGTCACTGTCGAAGTACCCAACAAACCTTGCTCTCCCTGGAGCCTTAGTGTAGTGAAGGCCAAACTCCAGAGTACCAGCCACATATCTCAGGATGAGCTTGATGGCAGCTTGGTGCTCTGCAGTCGGCCTCTCCATGAATCGACTGACAAAGCCTACTGAGAAGGCTAAGTCAGGTCTTGTGTGGACCAAGTAGCGCAGGCTGCCCACCAATCTTCTGTATCGGGTAGGATCAACTTCTGCAGTCGTGCTCTGCCTGCTCAACCTCAGCCGCTCCTCCATTGGTGTATGGGCAGGGTTGCAGGCATCCATACCTCCTAGTTCAAGGATCCTCTTGGCATAATGGGTTTGCCTCAGAGTGATCCCAGCTGAATCTTGGTGTACTTCGACCCCCAGGTAGAAGGACAGGAGGCCGAGGTCGCTCATGTCGAAAACCTTCTTCATCTGAGCCTTGAAACCTTCTATGGCTTGAGCGCTGGCACCGGTGATGATCAAGTCGTCAACATAGACGCCGATCAGCAGTAGCTCCTCTCCTGTTCCTCGCCTGTACATCGCAGCTTCATGGTCGCTTTGCTGGAAACCCATCTCCTTGAGGGTGGCGTCCAGCTTGGCGTTCCAAGCTCGCGGAGCCTGCCGTAGGCCATACAAAGCCTTGCGTAGACGGTACACCATCTTCTCCTTCCCGGCGACGGTGAAGCCAGGCGGCTGCTTCACGTACACCTCCTTGAGGTCGCCGTTGAGGAAGGCTGATTTGACGTCCATATGGTGGACGCGCCATCCTTCTTGGGCCACCAGCGCGAGGAGGACTCGGACGGATTCCATGCGCGTCACGGGAGCAAACGCGTCGTCGAAGTCGATCCCTTCCTGCTGGACGAAACCCCGCGCCACCAAGCGCGCCTTGTACTTGGTCACCGCGCCCCGCTCGTCCTTCTTGAGCTTGTAGACCCGCTTCAGAGTGATGGGCCGGTGACCGGGAGGAAGCTCCACAAGCTCGCACGTGCGGTTCTGCTCAATCGCCTTGATCTCCTGTTCCATGGCGGCCTGCCAGGCAGGATCGCCTTCAGCCTCCGCGAAGTTGGCCGGCTCGCCAGCGTGCGTGAGGTGAAGCTCGGCGAAGAGACGTGAAGCCGGCGGCGGTGTGGGCGCGTCCCCGACGATGTTGGGCATGGTACGGTACCGCAACTGCTCGCCGTCGTAGGAAGCGTCAAGGCGATCGTCGTTGTCCTCGAGCGGTGACGCGAACTCAACTGGGTCCGCCTGCTCGGTCTCTGCTGCTAGTGAAGCAGAGGAGGCCGGTGGATCGTGCTCCCCTGGAGCTGGTGACGGCGTGCACGACGAAGCTCCGTCTGCGTCGACTCCCCAGAACTCGATGTCGAAGTCGCTGGAGGCGGAAGCAGACGTCCCGGCGGCCGAATTGGACCAATCCCAGCCGCGCCCTTCATCAAACACCACGTCGCGGCTCACCTTGACGTGTCCTGTCGCCGGATCGAGGACCCGGTAGGCCTTGGCGCCCTCGGCGTAGCCGATGAAGACCCCAGCCTTGTCGCGGTCGTCGAGCTTGCGCAGCTGCCCGAGCTCCCTTGTGTAGGCGACGCAGCCAAATGTGCGCAGATAGCTCACCGCCGGCGCTCGTCCGTGCCAGGCCTCATAGGGGGTCTTGCCTTGCAAGCTTCTCGTCGGCGCGCGGTTGAGCAGATGCATCCGCCGTCATCACCGCCTCCCCCTAGAATTTGGCCGGCATGGACCTCTGCTTCAGGAGCGCGCGTGCGGTCGCCACGACCGTCTGATTGCGTCGCTCCACCACACCGTTCTGCTGCGGTGAGTGTGGTGCAAAGTAGTGCCGCTTGACTCCTTCGGCGGTGAAGTACTGCGCCAGCTCGCCGACGGTGAACTCTCCTCCATTGTCGGTCCGCAGCACCTTGAGCTCACGGCCGGTCTCCTTCTCTGCTTCGGCCTTCACCCGCTTCACGGTATCCGCAGCAGCATCCTTGGTCGGCAGAAGCACCGCCCACATGAAGCGGGTGGCGTTGTCCACCATCAGCAAGAAGTAGCGGCGCCCTCCTGGCGTCGCTGGCGTCACCGGCCCGTACAAGTCGCCGTGGACGAGGTCCAGGGGCGCCTGCGCGCGGTACTGCGCCTGCTGTGGAAACGGCTTGCGGCGGAGCTTGGTGGTGACGCAGGTGTCGCAAACTTGCTCCGCATGCTTGATCACCGGCATCCCCCTCACCATCTCCTGCTTGCCGAGCTGGTGCAGCGCCTCGAAGCTGAGATGCCCGTAGCGCTCATGCTACCTCCATGACTCGTCCTCCTTCCTGGTGGCAAGACACACCGGCTGCGCGGCCTCCAAGTGCAGGATGTACAGCCGACTGGGCCCGCGATGTCCCTTGGCGAGAAGACGACCACGCCGGTCCCAGAGTCGGAGCACTCCATGCTCAATCTCCACTCTGGAGCCTCCTTCGTCGAGCTGCCCCAAACTCATAATCGAGTTCTGGAGCGCTTGGGATGTAGAAGACGCCATGGAGGACGCGCTGCTCCCCGTTCTTGGCCTGGAAGACGATGGAGCCGGTCCCCTTGATCTCCACTCGAGACGAGTCGTCGAAACGCACCGTGCTGCGCGCCGTGGTGTCGAGCTCAGCGAAGAGCTCCCGGCGGCCGGTCTTGTGATGCGTGGTCCCGTTGTCGAGGTACCAGCCGTCGAGCGCCTCCTCGTTGGCGCTGGTGTTGAGGAAGACACGCGCACGCGGCTCGTTGATGTCGAGGGAGGCCGTGGCCTTGGAGCCGACGGCTTCGATCTTCTCGTCGAGCTCGAGGAAGCCGTGGGCGAGGAACAGAGCACCATCATCGTCCTCCGCCTCTGCGACGTGCGCAGCACCGCCACGCCCACCACCGCGCCGTCCACCTCGATCACCTCCAACGCGGTTGCCTCCTCCGCGTTGGTTGCCACCGCCGCCGCCGCGGTCACCACCACCACGGCGCGGCTGGCGGCAGTCGCGCGCCCAGTGGCCGCGATCACCACAGTTGAGGCAGGTGTCGTCGTCCTGCCCGCGATCGTCGCCACCACCTCTGTCTCCTCCGCCGCGATTGCCCTTCCCGCGCTGCTTCTTGCCGCCGCGTGGACGACGTCGCGGTTCCTTGCCTGACGCGGAAGCGGCAGCCTCCTCCTTCTCCTTAGCACGCCACTGCTCCCTTGTCAGCAGCAGACCACCGATGGCGGCCGGTTCCGCGGCCAGCGCCTCCATGTCGTCCACCGTCTTCAAGCGCCCAGACACCTCCTCGACTGGTGAGGTCCTGGAAGTTGAGAAGCGTCTCGATGGCGATCCGGAGCTGGGCGTACTTCGGCGGCACGGCACGCAGGAGCCTCTCCACCGCGTGCTCTTCATCGATGTCGTTGTCGCTGTGGAGAAGAAGCTGCTGCTTCAAGGCCATCAAGCGAAGGGTGAAGTCCTCGATCTGCTCACTCGGACGGAAAGCGAGCTTCTCCCAGTCGCTGCGGAGTCGCTGGAGCGTGGCGCGGCGCACCCGATCGACGCCGATCCGCGCGGCGGCGATGGAGTCCCAGGCCTCCTTGGCCGATCCCTTCTCGGACAGCGGCATCTGCATCTCCTGCGGCACGGTGGCGATGATCGCCTCCACCGTGCGCCTGTCCTCATGGTACGGCAGGTCCTGGTACTCGATCGCGTCCCAGAGTTGCCGCGCCTGGAGCTTCAGCTTCATGATCGAGGCCCACTCATGGTAATTGGACTTGGTGAGCATCGGCCAGGTGGAGCTCGAGCCAGAATCCTTGTACACGGTCTGGATCATCGGCGAGCGGCCCCTGGCCTGTCCGCGGCGGCGATCCTGATCCCGATCGGGCGACCGCGTCTGCCTGCGCTCGCGCTCCGGGCTCCTCCGCGGAGGCGGGCGGCGATCGCGCAGCGGATCCTCCTCCACCAACTCTCGACGCAGAGCCGCAGCCGTGGCGGCCGCGTTCCGAGCTGCTGCTGCTGAGGCCTCCGCGGCCTGCTGCGCCTGCGCGGCTGCGGCCTCTGCCGCGGCCAGACGCTGCGCACACTGCTCGGCGGCGGCGGCGGCTGCTCTCTCTGCGGAGGTGGCCATGCCTCTCCCTTTCTCTCAACCTCGGGCTCTGATGTCAATTGTTGGCGAATTGGGGCTGCCAGAAGGCAGCTTGGCCAGCAGGCCGCTTGGATTGTATTGAATTGCAATAACAACTTGATAGAGAAGATGCTAACCACTGCATATATAAGCAAGTGGTGTACCTACTCCTTAGCATATTCTAACTGCATAAAGCAGATGCTATGATTCCTACTTGGTTGCCAAGGCACCATGATCAACTTGGTTGCCAAGGAAACAGAAAAATTACATGACAGTGAATAGTAAATAGCTATAGTAGGTAACTGGAAAAACATGAAGACTAGGCTAACTACTGACATGAAGGTTGTGGAGCTAGAACATGGAGCCTGACTTGCCGAAGGAGAAAGTACCAGAATTGTCTTGCGAAAACGCATGATACTAGGATATGGTTGATGGTCTCATCATGCTGATCACATAGAGGACATTGTTCAGGGTGAGGCAATCCTCGCCGTGCAAGACGATCTGCAGTCCAGCACTTATTATGTGCAACCAGCCACAAAAAGAAACAACACTTGGCCGGTGCCCATGTTTTCCGGATCCGCTCATAGGGGCCAAAAAGAAAAAGAAAACAAATCCTGAATGACTACTAAAAACCAAACATAATTTCAAGTGTACCTAGAAAGAAGAGGCGTTTACAGCCCTTTTCTTTATGAACTCTTGCATGTTGTGTTTGTACTAATAAATGGCGTGCTCCTCTTCCTTTGCAGGTACCTGGGGCTAGCAGGGCAGAAGAAACTCAGAGCCATGTCCACAGAATGTACTTCATGGGGCCCAATACTTTCCGAGAGCCCTGGCATCTCCCCTACTCGCCTCCTGATGCAATAATTGGAATTGTGTAAGATTTTCCATCTTAGAAATATAGAGTAGCTAAGTGCCATTGGACATTCGTATTACTGTTATTCATTTGAATGTGATTCACAAAATGTTAGTAAAAGGATTATATCAATTTTGAATTCATTTACTTGTTGCTAATGTTTAGAAAGAGATTGACCATTTGCATGAAGCTCGATCGAACTAGTTCCTGTTTTTTAGGTAGCTTTGAATGTTCTTTTAGAGCCATCCTTTGCATAGGATGTTTTTCTCCTTGGGTGAGTTCTGTCCTACCATCATTCCAGCATAGTTGTTATATTGTTCAGCAGGATTGATCTATTCTAACTTGAGGAAATGAATTATTTTCCTAAGTACAGAATGGCTTCCGATAAGTCCAGAAACATCTGAGGGTTTTTTTTCCTTTCAGTTATGAAGATGCTTTCAACCGTTTTATTGATGAGATCAATTTGGTGGCTGCATATGAGTGGTGGGAAGGATCAATACATAGTATACTTTCTGTTCTTGCGTATCCTTGTGCCTGGTCTTGGAAGCAATGGCGCAAAAGAAAAAAAATCCATCGTCTTCAAGAGTATGTTAAATCTGAATACGATCATTCATGTCTCCGCTCCTGCAGGTCACGGGCTCTCTATAAAGGCTTGAAGGTACTGTCATGGTACATAAATTTTATGTGCTATCATCTATAAAAAGAAATGCTATTTGATATATAAGAATCAGCAGCATCGCTCCTTATCTCCTGAAAAATCGAAAGAGTAGCAGCTGTATGATGGAGTGCAGGTGCATGTAGCATGAAGGTATGCATGCAGCAGTCCTGCCACAAGACAGAATCCAGATATATATGGAGTCCTTAGCCAATTGAAGAGTTGCTAGCTTATTGACAAGTTAGTTAGGTCTTTAAGGAGTCCTAGTGTTACGAGCATGTAATCTCTAGTATTAAGCAAGTTATCTACTAATTGGTTAGCTAGGCAAGTTGAAAGAGTTGGTTTAGTTATGATATAAGTATATAACATTAGTCTTGTTTAGTTACGCTCCTGAGCTATAAAGGTATTCATTCATTATAATTTTGGTTGAGATCAATCAGGAAAGCAAATACAAAAGTTAATGCAACGTGGTCAAAGTCCATGCATATGACCTGAGTATCTCTCCTTATCCTAGTCAGGCCTTTACCTACATGAATTGGCTCACTACTTAACCAGTTCTTGTGGAGTTTGTCTTTGATTAAACCCCAAGGTGGACAAAGGAACATTGTTGCCAGAACTCATTAGTCATTAAAGGAAGAGTTTGGAGTTGGGTGGATATCTGCTGAGTTTCATTTTTAATGAATATTGATAACTCATCTAGCTTAAAGACTGAGTGGTGAACCTGTTCACATACTTCTGGAATTTAATGCAATAAAAGTATTACTACCACTATTTTGAATGATTTTTTGTTTGCTCGTTAACCTGCACTATGATCACTACTGTATTGTGAATTGAGCTAAAACACAATATTGACTTTTTATTGTATGTATATGAACAAAGGTATATGTAGTGCACAGCTAACTGTTTGAACTTGGCAGGTTGGTTCAACTCCAGACTTGATGGTTGCGTACATAGATTTCTTTCTCGGGGGTGATGAGAAACGGCTTGATGTAGCATCCACCATTCAGAAGAGGTTTCCCATGTGTCTAATTTTTGGTGGTGATGGAAGCTATATGTCCCCATACTACCTACATAGTGATACATTGCTATCAAATCTTCTTGGCCAGGTAAATTCAGATTTTGCTGCAGTGTTAATACAATTTATTGTTTACCATAATCAAGTCAACATTCCATTTTCTGTTTCCATTCTCTTGTTCATATACAATATATAAAAACCTCTGGTCTGTGATAACGATGATTGAATTGCCCAAAGCATAACCTTGTATCCAAGCAAACTAAACCATATCCTCATGCACAGTGTGCGGTCCTAATGTTTTTTGTTGGCCACTGATGTACACTAGATCTCCTAGTTGATTATTGCATTAGGACTCGACATCGTGTCGCATGTCATCGAGGTGGAGAATGTGATTGATCAGAATGAGAATTGTTTGGTGGTTAGGGGTGGGCACTAAGGGTTAAAAAGCCTTGCAGCATTTTTTATGAAAGTTAATTGGCTTGGATCACGTATTCCTTCTTGAGCTTGTATGTGCTGATATCATTATATATTTTGGTGTTCTGCTAAAAAAATGTGTAAAATGACTTTGATTTTGTTTTCTTTTTATAGTATGTATCGACTGCGATCTGGAATAGATTAGTCGCTGGTTTGAATGCTCAATTAAGGACAGTAAGACAAGGAAGCATCCGTTCTACTTTGGGCCCTGTTGTTTCTTGGATCAACAGTCATGGCAATCCTCAACTTGAGAGACATGGTGTTCGAGTGGAGCTAGGGTGGTTCCAGTCCACTGCTTCTGGATATTACCAGCTAGGTATTGTTGTAGCTGTGAATGAGAACTTCTACAAGAGTCTCCACCACCATGAGCACGCCCCAGAATTTTGTGAACGCTTGAGGTTTGAAAGGAAATACCAGCTACAGTATCATTTTCTAATTCCTATATTACTTGTTGTTTAGTCTTTATATTACAGGAATGCTTTTACAGGAAGAACGTGGCAGTTCCACTTCAGGATTTCAATCAGGCAAATCAGGATCAGCCTTGCACAAGCTATACTGTTTCTAGAAAGCGATTGACAGGTGGAGTGAATGGCGGGATCATAAATGAGGGGACGCTCAAGTCACTACACTATAAAAGAGACTACCTCTTCCCATTGTCATTGTTATTGCAAAATTCCAGGCCTCTAGGCTATGCGGTAACTACCTGACCATATTTTAAGCGCAAAACATGCACATGCTGAATATGATGATAACCTTGACTGAAACCATGCTATAATATTGCAGGAAACATTGCAATTGCTCATTTGTATTGTACTTTTGGGTGATTTTTCCATCACCCTGCTCATGCTTGTACAGTACTATTGGATATCCGTCGGTGCTTTTCTTGCCATACTGCTCATCCCCCCTCTTGCTTTGCTTTCACCTTTTCTTGCTGGTCTCAATGCACTTTTTAGCCGAGGACTAAAACGATCTTCAGTGACCCGCATTTTTGCACTTTGGAATGTTACTTCTGTTGTAAACATTGTAAGTCCGTCCAACATGTTTGTCCACGAACTATCTTGTTTAGTAACATGTTCATATTTCTGTTAGTTCCTGTTGCAATCAGTCAGGATTTTGTTACATATAAGATAAATTAATTGTTACTGCATGTTGTTGCAAGTCTCTAATTGTCAGCATATAGTGTTTAACTATTTCTGAACTGGGCACAGCTCCATGGCAATTAAATTCCCGTTTGGTACTAAATGTGGGGTGCATCTGATGGTAAATATCATGCTACATGAGGGTAGACCTTGAATCTTGTTAGACATGTTCTAGGGCGAACCATGTGTGGGCGTGAGTCCGACCTGCTGCATTCTAAAACAAAATGTTTGGCTATTCAACTCTATTTCTTTGTAAATAGGGCATTCACATTTCTTGCAGAATCACAAGCCATGATAGTTTAACCATGATAGTTTTATGCAGATTGTAGCAATCATATACGGCTCTTTGTATTTTTGGTTCTCTTCTTCAGTGGTGTCCTCAGTTCATCAAGTATACAACACAAAAAGGTTTGATTCTTTCTATTCCTGCATGGTGATAATGGAACAGGATCCCAGTATTCACTTTCCAAATAAAAAGAACAGTAGGGTCATGCTGTGCTTCTTGTGCTTTCTATGCTATATATAGAATCTAGTAGTTAAATAAATCTACTAATTGTAGTGATATTTTTGTTATGGATCCAAAAAAGAAATTGTTCAGACTATGGCTAATTGTTGTGCTAAAAAATGAGTGCTTTAGAAAAGTCACAGGATAAACAGAGATTTCTGGATACGGTATTTAGTGTAGCATATTGTGGGTTATAGACTTTTTTCTTTCAGGGATGTGTAATTGATATCTTTGTTTACGTCACCTGGGCAGCTTCAAGAGTAGAGAAGACAATGAATGGTGGATACTACCTACTATCCTTTTTCTCATCAAATCACTGCAAGCTGGACTAGTTAACTGGCACGTTGCGAATTTGGAGATCCAGGACTACTCGTTATTTAGCCCTGACCCAGATAGATTCTGGGCAATGTAGTCGCCTGCAGCAAGCTAAGGCCCTGTTTGGTTGAGCTGTGGCTGTGGGAAAAAGCTGCTGTGGGCTGTGAGCTGTGGGAAAGCTGCTGTGGGCTATGAGCTGTAGAAAAGCTGAAAGCTGTTTGGTTAAACAAGTATAAAATATACCTTCTATCTTTATCTCTCTTGAAACAACTATGGAAGAGCTTTTTATTCCACCAATTTTGAAAAGCAGAAAGCCAAAAGCCAAAAGCAGGGTCAAACCAGCTTTCAAAAATGTACTACGGAAAAGCAGCTGCTTCTGAAAAAGCAGCCTTCAAAAGCAGCCCCTTTGGTTGGGCTTTTGGCTTTTGGAGCCAAGCCAAAGCCAAAGCCCAACCAAACAGGGCCTAAGACTTGCAGAAAGTATGGTTTAGTTGATCCGAATGACAAGTATCAATTTTGATCCAGAATATCAGCCCAATGCAATCTCTGAATCTGAAGGGGTCTAACATGCTGGACCTGGAACTTCCTTCTATTTCTGGGAGCTCTCCAGCGTAGTGTAGATATGTATATTTTTTTTCTCACAGTTGTGCCTTGGTCGTCTGCCTAGAATAGGTCTGTCGCCCGGAGGGAATTAGATTTGTGCATTTTCTTTGGTTCAAATTAAATCCTTGATTCGAGTGTACAGCAAGAAACTAATGAGATTGGCGTTCTAGTATGTACATCACTGTAAGTAATAGAACAGTTTCAACTGTAAACAGTTCTCAAGGAATAGTATGTTTCTTTCTGTTGTGTTTTCCCTTTTGTCACTGTTACATTTTGATCAAGTGACTGTCATTTTCATTTTTGCTCGCTATCAGAACAGCATCGTTTGGCAAGAAAGTAAGTGCAAATTCTTTTCCTCAGCTGATAATGAGATAATCTCGCTCCCTCTCCAACGGGTCAATGGAGACTTTGTCAGGCTCTCAATTCAGTCCTTGGTGTTTGCTGCAGATGCCTTACAGGCCGGCACCGAACTTAACACTTCACCGACTACCCAGCAGACGCACATCCACCATCTGATGGCTCGCACATAGCTTAGCTTTCTTGCTTGGTATAAAAGTAGACCACCTATGCTAAGGGTATATTAAAGGTGAACCTTATAGCAACTCCACCAAATTCCCTTTTCACTTTTACTTCAAATCTAATATAGAGGATTGAGAAAACTGAATTGTAAAGCATAGGGGATATAAAGCCCTAACAGATTAAGTAAACTCCATTCTTAATATACAGGACCCTGATTCCATCATCTTTCTGTTCTTCCTCTGCTCTTGGTGTCGGAGGCCAGTGGTGGCGAGGGGCTCGCACGGGCCTGTTTGGATGCTGACCTGGCCAACTTGCCTACGCCAGGCAGCATCCTCAGGCGTTGCTGAGCCTGGGGTGGATTGGTGCTGCCTGGGCGTCAGCCCCCAGGCCAGTACACGAACCAAACGACCCCGTAAGAAACGGCGGCACCCGCCTGGCATGCGGAGGCACGACATGGTGTGGGGCGCGTGGCATGGCAGCATTGTGGCGCGTGACATGGTGTGGGTCATCCCGCATGGGGCACGGTGTGGTGACATACTGCTGACAGCGCGACGCCTGTGCCGCTGGGCCGGAGACGTCAGTGAAAGAGGAAGAAAGAAAATAGATTGTTTGTTTGTGTGTGTGAGAGAGGGGTGTTTCAAGGGGTTGAGAAAAAAATTGAGGAAAAGGAGATCTGCTGAGTATTTTTTTTTGGTTGCAGTCCCCTTTATGGCTTGTTATAGGGGAAGGAGATTGGTTTTAGTCAATCTGGTGAAGGTGCTCTTAGTATGTAGCTGTAATATTGGTCTTTATCTATCTATATATTACCGATAGTACCTTCCATATCAATTGATCTAGCTGCATTGGAATCACTTCCTTGTGGGTTTGATTCTAGTGAAGTTGAGCTGTGCCAAATATTAGCCCCGTTCGACTTATCCCATATTCAGCTTCTTCGACTTCTTTTTTTCAGCCGGAACAACGTTTTTCTCTCACAACAATTCAGACAGAACAGTGTTTTCAGCCAGTTTCAGCCAAAATTCTATCCAGCCGAACGGGGTTTCCTCACATACTTTATACTTCTCTGCATACCTCACAGCCGAGCAGGTATGGAGTTAAGTGTGAACTAGAGCATAGAGAACTTCGAAACAGGATAAATGTTTTCAACGTGCATGCATGTTCTAACCCATCGCTACCGCTCTCTATCGATGTATATCATTCCGGCAAGCGTTCCTTTTATTGGAAATCTGATGATTGAGTGAGTGTCGTTCCAGGTTGTTCCTTTACATAGGAATAACGGAATGAATGTAGATTCAGTTTGTTTGGGAGCAATTCACCTCTCGACTCAGCCTAGTGCCAACGAAGATCTAGCCAGAGTGGTGGGAACTGGGAAGTGGTTCAACTGAAAATTTCAAAAGAGCAAATGCAATCAACGTATTTTTTAGAATCCGCCTGAGACCTTTCCAAGTCGCCTCAGCAGAGGATATTGATCAAAGAAGGCAAGTCTCTTTACTCGGCAAGTGAGATAGTCGCTTAATAAGCTATCTATAAGGGAGTTACTACCGTCCGGACATCCGGACGGTTTGTTTCCATGGGGCACGTATCACGAATTATCTTCAACAGAGCCGACCCAAATTTCACCATATGGGTCACGCACAGGAAAAGAAAACTGCACTAAAAAAAATCCCAAACTCCAACAGCGAACGCAAAAAGAAGATGAAGCCGCCGGAGCTCGCGCCGCAGAGCACCGGAACGGGCACGCGTGGGCGAGCTCGGCCCCGGCCGGCTGGCGCGGGCTGAGCTCGGCCCTGGCCGGCGCGGACGCGCAGAGCGGGCGAGGACAGAGAGGGAGCGGCGAGCGGGCGAGGACAAAGAGATTTGGGTAGCGAGGAATCGTGATGCTGTTTTACGTATCCTTTGCGCCGGTAGATAAAATGGGTACGGTGTTTGGGTCGTCCGTTGGAGTCTGATTTTGATAGGCAAAAGAACTGTGCGACAACAATATTTGGGTTTAGGTCTCCTTATTGGATATAGTCTTACGGCTGCTACGCATGCTGCGCCCGTAGAGACCGCCTCTACCTGCGATCGCTCCCCGTGTCTACTAATGAAAACACTTGTAATATGAAACACTTGCTGCAACATACGTCTGAAACAGGTAAAATATTTAGAACATATACTTGCAATATATATAGTATAGCCACCGCAACATATGCAACATCCAGATAAAATACTTGCAACATACCTAAAACATTTAAAACATACTGTCGGTGTTTTGATTCGGCGGGTCCTCAACCGACTAGTGAAAGTGTACTGCGTGCCCCTAATCCCGGATGGTGATGCAAAGAGACACAAGGTTTATACTAGTTCAGGCAATAGGTGCCCTACGTCCAGTCTGAGAGAGCGATCTTGTATTCTTTGCACCGAGGTGCTTGTAGTAGGGGCTTACAAGCTGAGTGAGAGAGGGAGCTAGTCCCAGGTCTCTGCGTAGAGTGGCGTGGGTGGCTTGAGATGTTGATCTCTTGCAGTGAGGGAGCAGTGTGTGTTACAAAGTGTTGTGCGTTGCTTGCACGTGTGTGTCTCATCTCCCTTAGAAGCGGCCCTGGTCACTCTCTTTTATAGTCGAAGGAAGGCACAGGGGCGGTACATGTATTTGCTACGTGGCATTTTGTGAGCTGAGGCGGTATGTCCGAGCCCTGCAGCTCGTCACTGTGGCGGCATAGTCGGTGGAGCGGTCTTGTCCTTCGATGCACTCGAGCGACGCGCCGGTCACGCCTGATCCTGTGCGACGTGGGAGCTCCTGTGGTGGCATGCGCGCCTTCTTCTGTTGGAGACGTGCTGGTCACTGTATGTTTGACCGGCGCGGAGAGCCGAGGCTGGGTAGATGCGATGGCGCGGGTGCGCTGATTCCGAGGCTACATGAGCTTGGCCTTGTGCACGACGTGGGAGCTCCTGCAGCTTGACGCAGGGCATGGCGCGTACCGCGGACGACGTGTCCGGTCCCTAGAGTGCTGACAACATAGAGAGCCGAGGCTCAGTCGGTGCAGAGGCTGAACCATTGTGGGGGGCTCGGCGGGCATGAGTCCCGAGGCTATAGGAGCCCGGAAGCGGATAGCCGAGGCTCAGAGGGAGCAGTTGGTCTTGTACGTTGATTCCAAGGCTATAGGGACCCGGACTTGACTTTCCATGCCGCGCTGTCCTTGGAGCAGGGGTTAGGCAGCACAGTGCAGCACAGGTGCCAGCCATGGGCACAGTGCCAAGCACAGCGCCCGGTAGCCCCTGCCCCATCCTGTCCCGGACAGCATGGCGTCGATGTGACTCTAGTCTCATCAGCCACTCCGCTGTATCGTGCCGTCATTCGGCTGACGTCACCGGAGTGGTTGGACGCGTTAGTTGGATGTGACGTCCCGTCAGAGAAGTCGGTCAAGGCGGCGGTGACGGGGTTGATGCTGAGCTGGCCTCGAGCTGAGTCGGTAACTGGGTGCACGTCCGAGGCCTCAGTGGCGCGGGGCCTCGGGCGAGTCGGAGAATCAGTACCCCATTCGAGGCCTTGTGGCGCAGGGCCTCGGGCGAGTCGGAGAAACAGTACCTCGTCCGAGGCCTCGTTGTTTTGTTCTGGACCGAGCCCGCTTCGGGTGAGCCCGGATATTGTTCGAGGTGGGCCGGGCGGTCCAGCCAGGCCTCGGATAAGGTGGGGGTTTGCCGGTGGTTGTCTCTTGGCTTCGATATTTACAAGGTCTAAGCGATTTTTTCGGTTCTTGCTTAGGGGACCCCTTTTTATGGTACCCGACAGTAGCCCCCCGAGCCTCGGGGAGAGTGTGAGCGCTCTTCCTGAGGTTTTGATGAGACTTGGCTCGTGACAGCTCCTGGCTGGATGGTGTTTCGTACTCGAGGCTTCGGTGGGTGCGCGCAAGCGCATCCACCGGGTGTAGCCCCCGAGGCCCTAGAGGAGTGGATTTATTCCTCCAGGGGCTTTTTTCTATTGAGTGAGGGGTTTTATCGCGTTTGCCAAGCCCCCGAGTGCGAGTTCAGGTCGCTGGGCCTCGGCTTGGTTGTAGGAAGAGCCCCTCGAGCCTCTGCTCAGCGCAAGAGGGCGATCAGGGAGTTTCCCTATCTTTTTTGTATGGCCCTCGCGCATCCTTTTCGTTCGGAAGGAGGGGTGGAGTATGCCAAGCTACCCTCGGTGGGCGAGTAGTGACACCACCGGTGAGCTGTTATCGGGTAAGTCCTGAGTGGAGGCCCATGCCCCATTCGATAGGGGTTGGCTAGCGGTCCAGAGACGCACTCCAAAAGTACCAGAGGGCTTCTCTAGTAGGTCCTAGGGCCGTTCGATTGGCCCCGGGGGCTCGGTGCCTCCCTATGGTGGGATCCCATTCAGAGACCTCCCTTCGGTCTCGGACACGACATAGGGCATCCCAAGCAATTGCTTGCTTGGGCCTCGGCCATGTACGGGCTCGCCCATAGTCATCCCTGACTCTGTTTGTCCTGTGGCGGCTAGTCGAGACCCTTGGGGGCCCAGCCTTCGAACCCCTAGACCGTAACGGGCTCGGTGCCTAGTTCCTTAGTCTGAAAGGAATCGGGTGGGGGATATTCCCTTCCCATCGGCTGACGACGTCGGGTGCGCCTTTTGAGGCGGTTCCTCGGGGAGACCGAATGGCGCCTGCCATCACTGTGGTCGGATGCGATGCGATATCTGCGGATGGGACGTTATTGTGTGCGC
Organism: Miscanthus floridulus; assembly: GCF_019320115.1. NCBI lineage: Eukaryota > Viridiplantae > Streptophyta > Magnoliopsida > Poales > Poaceae > Miscanthus > Miscanthus floridulus. The sequence continues at coordinate 15,661,190 of NC_089591.1, read as the reverse complement.
GCGGTTAATAAGAAAAATGTGGACGCATGGGTGGTTTGGGCGGATCTGGATTAACTGCGCTATATCTGAGAGAAACTTTCCCGGTTTCGTCGCTCGCCCGTTTTGCCCTCTTTCCTCCCTCATAAATACGTGACGAGCCATGCCCCGCACCTCCTTACCTTTTCCGCCTGCGTTCTTCCTTTCTGCCCTTGAGCGGTTGCTAAGAACAGAGGAAGAGAGCGCCGGGGAGAAGAAGGGAGAAGGGGGAGGAAAGGAGAGAGAGAGAGAGGGATAGCGAGAGCACGCCTTACCGCCATAGCCACATTCTCCACCGCACCCATGGCCGGCGGCGCTGTTGTCCTCCAGGTGGATCCTTGGGGTCCATCCGATGTGTCTGCGACGATGCTACAGTCGCTTGTCGATGACGGTCTCCTCTGTTGGGTCACCGACCCCAACAGACCGGAGTGGATTGCTCTGGGGGACAAGCCGGAGCCGAGGCCACGCGACGGCTACATCGTGAGCTTCGTGGCCTTCCACGAGCGTGGCCTCGGCTTGCTGGCAACCAGTTCATGCGGGCACTCCCGCATTACTACGGCGTGGAGCTCCACAACTTCAACCCCAACTCTATCACACAGGCGGCCATCTTCGTCACCATCTATGAGGGGTACCTAGGCATTGCCCCCCATTGGGAGCTATGGCTCCACTTCTTTCAGGCGGGGCTCACCACCAAGCCGGCGGGCATGACGGGCATGCGGAAGGCGTTGAGGGCCGGCGGCTGCACTCTCCAAGTGCGCCAAGACCGGCAGCCCTTCTACATCCCGGCCCAGCTCACGTCGTCCAACCGCCACTGGTACAACAGCTGGTTCTACCACTACAATGATGACGGCGGGCTTCCCCCCTATACCGAGCAGGTCATGGAGAGCCAGCCGGAGAGGTGGAGGTATGGCGTCCCGTTGGCTGATCAGTCCAAGCTACAGCTGCTCCTAAGGGCGCTGGAGAGGCTATGCAGCCGTGGCCTTACGGCGGCCGTGGTCGTGGTGGCCTTCCACCGCCAGAGGGTGCTGCCGCTGATGGCTCGGTGGCAACGCCTATTCGAGATGACACCAGGTGAGCCCATCGATGGCATCCGGTTGTCCGCCATCGCCCTTTTCGACGAGGAGATTCTACGTTGGGTGAGAGAGACAGTGGAAGGGTGGTAGAGGCCCCTAGCATGGCACTGGCCAGGTTGTTCGAAGAGGAGGTGGTTCCTCCTACGCAGACCACCGATGCTGGCGACCCTGAGTTTTGACCTGGGCCAAAGGGGCCATGTAAATAGATTAGGACTTACATCATTGTACCATGACGCTTGTGGCTGTCGAGGCCTTTTAAAGTACTTGTGTGTATATGCTTTTTAATCATTTTTATTGTATTTCCGAGCCTCTACCCTCTGTCTTGTCTTTGAACATATCTCTTGGAAAAAACTTCCTCGGAGCCTAAGCTGCCCTTTGGGCAAAAGGTGGTGAGGGAGTTGCCATAGCCCAGAGGCGTAGGCCGTCTCGCGGCTCGGCCGGCCTTTTGGCCCTGAGACAGACTTTCGGTCCTTAGGTTTCTTACAATCGATCAGAGTACACAAGAGAGTTTGGCGTAGAATTTTTTTCAAAAAACAACTAAAAACGAATGTCTGGGACTTAGGGGGGGGGTCCCTCCTTCTAGCCCCCAAGGGAGGCTCTGGTTCTGTAGAGGCAGAGCCGAAGTCTTGTTCGAGCCCCATGATGGGCACCTCTGTAGAGGTAGAGCCGAGTCTCCCTTATAGCGTTATCGTAACGCCGATCCCCCATCGATTAGCTCGGGGGGTTTCTCGAAAAATTAGAACAACTAAAGAACGCTTCCTTATTGTATTTCGAGAAACAATGTATACAATGCTTGGGAATTTAAGGGTAGAATCGACGTAGCTGTTCTATGTTGGGGATCGCCATGAACTTGGCATAGCACGGGCACCCCAGGATGGTGTGATAGGTCCCCTTGAACCCAACCACCTCGAAGGTGAGGACCTCCTTGTGGTAGTTGGAGGGAGTGCCGAAGCAGATGGGCAAGTCAATGCGCCCGAGGGGTCATGTGCGTTTCTCTAGGCACGATGCTATGGAAGGGCGCGGCATTGCCTCGGAGCCATGACTGGTCGAGCTCTAGGAGCTCCAGAGTGTTGGTGTAGAGGATGTTGAGGCCACTGCCTCCATCCATCAACACCTTGGTGAGCTGGGTGTTGCCGATGATCGGGTCGATGACGAGTGGGTACTGCCCTGGGGTTTGGGACATAATCGAAGTGGTCATCCTGATCGAAGGTGATCGCCTCCTGAGACCAGTTGAGGTACCGGGGAGTGGCCACCTCAACCGAGAAGACCTCCCGATGCTCCTTCTTTCGCTGACGCGCCATGAGGCATGCTGAAGGCTCGCCAAAGATCATGAAGGCGTTGTGCACCTCGGGGAACCCGTTATCCTTGTCGTTGTCCCTGTCGCCGGTGCCCTTCTTCTTGGCATCGTTGTTGGGGAGCCCGAGCTTGGCGTAGTAATGCCGGAGCATGGTGCACTCTTTGAGGGTGTGCTTCACCGGGCCCTGGTGGTAAGGGCAGGGCTTCTTAAGCATGTCGTTGAAGAGCCCGAGGCCTCTAGCGGGGCCTTGGGGATTCTTGCGATCTACGGCCATGACTAGATCGGCCTTGAGGACCTCCAGCTTCCTCGGGCGACCCTTTTTCTTTTTCTTGGGGAGGTGGGGGCCGAGGCCCCGGGGGCCTCGTCCCTCCGCTTCCCCTTGGCGTCGTTGTCAGGGAAGATGGCCCCTGACAGCCTCTTTGCCCGAGGCGAAGTTGGTGGCGATGTCGAGGAGCGCGGCCGCCGTGGTCGGTACGTTCCGGCCTAACTCTCGGACCAGGTCTCGGCAGGAGGTGCCGGAGAGGAACGCCTGGACAATTTCCAAGTCGCCGACGCTAGGCAACTCGATGCATTGTTTGGAGAAGCATCGGATGAAGTCTCGGAGAGACTCGTCCGGCCTCTGGCGACAACTCTTGAGGTCCCAGGAGTTCTCGGGGTGCACGTATGTGCCCTGAAAATTCCCGATGAAGACCTTTACCAAGTCGCGCCTAGTTGTTGATCTACAAGGGAGGGAGGTGTTTGAGCCAGGCTCGCACCGAGTCTGACAGGAACAAGGGGAGGTTGCGGATGATGAGCAGGTCATCGTCCGCGCCGCCTAGCTAACAAGCCAGGCGGTAATCGGCCAGCCACAGCTCGGGGTTGGTCTCGCCGCTGTACTTTGAGAGGTTGGCCGATTGCCAAAACCGGGCCAGGAAGTGGGCATCGCGGATGGCCTTGCTGAAGACTCGAGGGCCAGGTGGCCTAGGAGAAGGACTGCAGTCCTCCCCACTGTCGTAGCGACCACCTCGGTGCGGGTGGTAGCCTCGGGCGGGCCCATTGTTGTCACGGTGCCGTCGCCTGCTGACCACATCATGGTCACCTTGCGCCTTGTGTCGGTTGCTGAGGCGGTCGTGCACCGAGGGGGCCTTGTTGGCTTTCGGTGCCCGAGCAGGTTCGGGACGAATCGAGGCCTCTCTATCCTACCGAGGCGGTGCCATGGGTAGTTCTGAGGTGCCCCCATGCCATTGAGAGGCGGAACTTTCGGCCTACTGTACCGCGGCGGTCTCAAGGAGGTCTCGGAGCTCGCCGTGGACCCATCGTCCCTCCGAGGTAGAGGCCTCGGGCATTGTCCAAGTAGCATCGCTGCTGCCACGATGTTCTGGCTAGCGCGATTGAAGATAGGGGGTTGCTCGCCCCCTTCGTCATTGTTGATGCGGTGGTTGACGTCGTGAGCTCTCCGCTGGGCTGCTCTGTCATCACCGTGACCCCGCTGCTCTTGCTTGAGAGTGTCTTAGAGCTACTGTAAAAGGAGTCGGTCTTGTTCGACCTTGGCCTAAAGCTCACGGAGCTGCTCCAGGTCTAGGCGTCGAAGTTCCTTGGGGGCGGGGTTCTCGTTCCACGCTGCCGGGGGCTCGACGCATGGAGGTGTGGCGTCGCCTGCCCCCTCGTGGGGCGGGGAGAGATTGCCTGCCCCTTCATCCTCATCGCTCATGCTCGGCACCCCGAGCTCGACATTGAAGCACTCATGAGTGGGATCGTAAGTGTCTTCAGTCATCGGAGTCGGAGTAGCCGAAGCAGTAGTCGCTCGCGGCCATGAAGCGGCAGCATGGCTTTAGGGTCACGAAGCCTAGAGAAGTCCACTCTGGTCCATGCCTCGTCCTCCTCTGAGGAGTCAACTGTGGGTGTGGGTCGAGGTCATGGCGATGAGGTCAAGGGCAAAACATTGGTGGCGTCCTAGGGGCTCTAGCATGAGTGGAAGCATAGGCGGTGGCTGGCATTGCCCAACCCGAAGGGGTACGGGGATGGTGTCGTCGTCGGGCTCCGCTCCGTCGGAGTCGACTCCTCAGGAGGTGGTGGGGCAGAGCTTGATGACAGGGCGTTGCTTGCGCGTCACCGGCGTCTTTCCCTTGCTCAGGCTTAAGCTAGACAGGTCCCCAGCTAGGGACTCTGTACCAACCACTGGGTATGGGATACTGGCGGAGCGCGGTGCGTTGCCCTAAGCTCGCGCGGTGTTGGGGTGGTCCCGCCCGTGTTGTGCCTGGCGAGCATGATGAGAGCGGCGGCCTGGGCGCCGCCTGCGCCTGGGCTGCTGGTGTGTGATGTCATCGTCGGTCGATGGGGCTCTGGGTGGGAGGAGTACCATATCGTACTCATATCCTAGAGACATGAACTCTAGGCTCTCGAACCAGATCACCGTGCCGAGACGCAGTGGTCGCATGGGGTCTACCATCTGGAACTTGTTGGGATGACTAAGCTGACACACAGTATGACCCCTACATGGCGCGCTAAATGTCGGTGTTTTGGTCCGACGGGTCCTCAACCGACTAGTGAAAGTGTACTGCGTGCCCCTAATCCTAGGATGGTGATGCAAAGAGACACAAGGTTTATACTGGTTCAGGCAATAGGTGCCCTACGTCCAATCTGAGAGAGCGATCTTGTATTCCTTGCACCGAGGTGCTTATAGTAGGGGCTTACAAGCTGAGCGGGAGAGGGAGCTAGTCCCAGGTCTCTGCGTAGAGTGGCATCGGTGGCTTGAGATGTTGATCTCTTGCAGTGAGGGAGCATGTGTGTTACAGAGCGTTGTGCATTGCTTGCATGTGTGTGTCTCATCTCCCCTAGAAGCGGCCCTGGTCACTCCCTTTTATAGTCGAAGGGAGGCATAGAGGCGGTACATGTATTTGCTACGTGGCGTTTTGTGAGCAGAGGCGGTATGTCCGAGCCCTGCAGCTCGTCACTATGGCGGCATGGTCGGTGGAGCGGTCTTGTCCTCAGTGCACTGGAGCGACGCGCCGGTCATGCCTGATCCTATGCGACGTGGGAGCTCCTGTGGTGGCATACGCGCCTTCTTCTGTTGGAGGCGTGCTGGTCACTGTATGTTTGACCGGCGTGGAGAGCCGAGGCTAGGTAGATGCGACTGGCAGTGGGTGCGCTGATTCAGAGGCTACATGAGCTTGGCCTTGTGCACGACGTGGGAGCTCCTGCAGCTTGACGCAGGGCATGACTGCGTACTGCGGACAACTGTGGCGGTTCTAGAGTGCTGACAACGTAGAGAGCTGAGGCCCAGTTGGTGCAGAGGCTAAACCATTGTGGGGGGCTCTGCGGGCATGAGTCCCGAGGCTATAGGAGCTCGGAAGCGGATAGCCAGGGCTCAGGAGGGAGCAGTTGGTATTGTACGTCGATTCCGAGGCTACAGGGACCCGGACTTGACTTTCCACGCCGCGCTGTCCTTGGAGCAGGGGTTAGGCAGCACAATGCAGAACGGGTGTCAGCCGTGGGCACAGTGCCGAGCACAGCGGCCGGTAACCCCTGCCCCGTCCTATCCCGGACGGCATGGCGTCGATGTGACTCCCGTCTCGTCGGCCACTCCGCTGTATCGTGCCGTCGTTCGGCTAACGTCGCGGGAGTGGATGGACGCGTTAGTTGGATGTGACGTCCTGTCAGAGAAGTCGGTCAAGGCGGCGGTGACGGGGTTGATGCCAAGCCGGCCACGAGCGAGTCGGTAACTGGGTGCTCGTCCGAGGCCTCATGGCGCGGTGCCTCGGGCGAGTCAGAGAATCGGTACCTCGTCCGAGGCCTTGTGGCGCGGGGCCTTGGGCGAGTCGGAGAACCGGTACCTCGTCCGAGGCCTCGTGGTTTCGTTCTGGGCCGAGCCCGCTTCGGGTGAGCCCGAATATTGTTCGAGGTGGGCCGGGCGGTCTAGCCGGGCCTCGGATAAGGTGGGGGTTTGCCGGTGGTTGTCTCTTGGCTTCGATATTTACAAGGTCTAAGCGATTTTTTCGGTTCTTGCTTAGGGGACTCCTTTTTATGGTACCCGACACATACACTTGCAACGTGCGTCTAAAAATAGCTAAAATATTTAGAACGTACACTTGCAACATATGTGTATAGTAATCGCAACATGTGCAACATCCTGATCTACTTTTGCAACATGTAGATAAAATACATGCATCATCCAGATGAAACATCTGAAACACTAAACATACGCTTGCAACATACGTTTTCAGTGCAATGTCACCTTGCTACTTGGACTGAATGGAGGCTCGTCAGTTGTGGAGCTTGACGCCTGGCACATGGAGCTCGCCGGTGCGGTAGCGGCAGTGGCGTCACACGAAGCTCCTCCCCTCAGTCTGCTTGCTAGAGCATCCTGTCGTGGAGGCTTGCCGGCTTGGTGGAGGCAACCGCAGGTGAGCGAGCAACGTAGTGGAGGCAGCCGCGGTGGGCGGATTGTGTGGTGCAGGTGAGCGGTGCGGTGGAGCGCAGAGTGGGGAAGGCGGGCAGTGCGGTGGAGGCAGAGCGCAGTAGACATATTTTTGTTTTTTTCGGAAGGGGCGTAGACGGGAGCGAGCGGATGGCGCCGAGTGAGAAGCCACGTCAGTCTGTCCAGACGCTCTCACGAGAGCATTACTTTATCTACAATCATTTTTATGGGATAGTATGTAATGATCCATTCTTTTTTTGCGATGATATCCCATCATTTGTATTTTAAACGATTGGTTGCATCTTCTTAATTCGATTGATAGAGCTCTTGCCTTTTTAAAAAAAGAAAAAAAAATTGCTGAGGAAAGCCTTAATACTAATTAGTGTTCAATTGTTTTGTTTTACTTAGTTACTAATACTAATTAGCTAGTTAATAATACTAATTAGTGTAGCATTCGTCTTTCTATTATTTTTCTCATTGCTTTTGTTCTCTCTACTAGTTAGCTAGTGAACAAATTAATTAGTGCTTTGTTTGTTGGTTCTTCCTATATATTGATCTCTAACATCTATATTATTTAAGATTCGTCTTCCTTCTTATCGGATGAATTAGCTCCAGGCAATGCCTAGCAACGTAATCAGATGGTAACACATGAGACAAGGATTTATACTAGTTCAGGCCGCGGTGCGCGTAAAACCCTAGTCCAGTGCTGCTGCTCTTCTTGTATTCGTATGCTCAATTACAGGGGTTGTTGCTTCTAGCTACGTAGTAGATTGGAATGAGAGGAGTTGGATCTTGATCATGAGGTCCCTACCCTCCTTTAGGCAGAGGGGTTAGGGTTACAATGACGGTGATCGGGCTAACAGATTAGATTCCTAGTTTGTTACATGGAATACGCAACAGATTGATCCTAGCTATCGTCCAGATACGCCTATTTTGGATATTCTCGGCTTACCTTGGTCTCCACGTTGATTGACCACCTCAAGCCCTCGTTGGTGGGCCTCCTCCTTTATGGCTCCTAGGCCAACAGCCTGGACATGGTCGTATATACGGATGGTGCAAGTACCCCTAGCCATATATCTGACAAATCTATCTTTGACATCTCCTTTATTATTTTTGGTTACCGCGATTCCTTTTTTCCCGTAAGAATTAGATTGATCAGGTGGAGATTAAAGACTTAGGGATAATTAAATTTTGTTCCTTTTCCTTTTGTAATATTCTGTTTTTAATTTTTTAGCTTCTGTATGTGAAATTAATGTTTATTTGGTTATTATCAATATCATTGGCATGTGTTGTCAGCTTGATCGGCTTCTCCTATGTGCGAATCCTAGCTCCACCCCTGACTTAATCGAAACATGATGCCATGGCTAATATTTATGAAACCTGAAGTGTGGGGGCAATAAAGGGAACACCCAGATCTAGATCCAGTGGATGGGGGATCTATTTCATCTCAATTATACAGATGAATAGAAGAGTGAACACCAATTTCTTTACTGTTGTTGAAAGCTCTAGTTTGATTTTGATAATTGAGTACCAACCATGTGGACTAATGCTTTTATTAAGTGTGTTAAGCTACAGTCCACTTGATGGTGATGAGCAAGGCTTAGGAGATGGTAGAGATGGAGTTCATGACCACATTAAGCAAGTGCTCAACCATGGAGAAGAAGATGGAATGGAAAGCAAGCCCAAAGGCAAAGGTATATTGATATGACTCTGCTTTTACCAGTCTAGGTGCAATAGAGCGCACAGTCGGATTTAGGATAGATAGCCATAGTATAAAAAGGGAGCTCTATGTGATTGTGGTTGTCTAAGTGCCACTACCAATAATACATGTGCATTAGACCTAGTGACGTGGTGAGAAACAAGTGAAAATACTTTGAAAGTTGTTTTTGAAAAGCTAACTAAGTGCCTAAGGTGGTGGCGTTCTTAGTTGAACACATTTGAAGTTATCAAACTTGGAAAACCATTCGAAACTTGACCGCACTGGACTTATCCGATGTGTCTAAAACCTTACTTGTGGGGCATCCAGTAAAGTCTCAGACCACCGGATTTCTCTGGTGCCAGGTGGTGCACCGGAGACGGAGTAAGCCAAGGGATATTTTTAACCCTTCCACCAGAGAGGTTTCTCATGCACTGGATTTGTCCAGTGCTGAGCACCGGAAAGGGCACGGGGAAATAGCCCTCCAACAGCTAGTTGACCGTTTGAAATTCAATCGTTGGATCTGTTAGTGACTATCGGGGCGTTTCTTTGGTGTGGCATCTCTAGTGGTCACCGGAATATCTGGTGCCTACAGAATTTGAGCACATAATGGTCAGTTGAGTGGTTGTGGCTATATATATATATACATATATATATATATATATATATATATATATATATATATATATATAGAACTACTATCCTGTAGCTGGCTACAAAATAACTTATTCTTAGCCCTTTATTACGATAATACTATATTATTTCTAGTGTTTATATATATGTAATATACTATCGTAATATATTGACATTATCATATTAGTGTATATTATAAATAGGTGTACAAATACTTTATTTTGTAGCCGCTACTGATACCCTCCTAATTAATATATATATATATATATATATATAAATATATATATGTGGCCGCTATTCTATCTCTCTTGGGCACCCTTGCTGATACTTTGTGCATCCTTAAGAGATTGGCAACACCTCAACTCCTTTTCAAAAGTCATTTGTGTGAGATTGGACGGGTTCTAGTGGCTAGCATTGAGAGTTTGTATCTAGTGGCACTTGGTGAAAATCGATTTGCAGCGGGTTCTTGTTACTCTCGATGATTGCCGTCACCTAGCCATCTTGGTGTTTGTGGAGATCGTTGAGTACCACTTAGAGATGGTACGGGGACTCCAATTGTTGGATTGTGAGGGGCTTTGTGCTTATCCCCGTGGAAGAATCACAAAGAGTAACTTTGGTGGAAACAAAAGAGACTTGGAGACGTTCTTGGTCATCCACCAGTGTCACACTAGTGCCCACATCGTAAGGGTCGAGCTCGTGTGTCACGAGGCTAGTGAAGCAGTGATCTAATATAATCCCACCTCAATAGGGACATAGGTTGCTGGCAAGCAACTCAGTGCCTAAAGGAGTTGTGTTCTAAGTTGGAAAATATTTGGAGTTAGCAAATTTGAAAAGCCTCGGAGAAATGGACTTGGTGCTGATTTTCAGTACCCACCGGAAACCCCGGTGCCCCAGCTGAACTAGCCCTTAAAAACTAGGCCTTCATCCTAACATGTACACCATATTCCTCCAAATATCAGAACGAGCTAGTTTAGCTTGTAAACAATTAAGCAAACCACTATTTGGAGCTAATTCAGCAGGTAAAAGTTTCTGAAATAGCATCTTAATTAGTTCACGGAAACACTTATTTTATTTGTAAATGGTCTGAACTTTTGGAGAGACATTTTTATTGTAACTTAAACAAATGAACGTCAGACCACATTCAGCGAGGACTAATATACAAATTGTTACAAGACACGTGCTTCATTTTTCAACTTGTCAAGGAGTTCCTCGACAGATGAAAGTATCACCCCGGCTTTCCGTTTTGGTGGTTCATTGACCTCAATGACCTCCATGTCTGATCTAATATCAACACCGAGGTCTTCAGGGGCGATTTTCTTAATAACTTTGGATTTTGCCTTCATTATGTTGGGCAAAGTCGCATATCTTGGCTGGTTAAGTCTCAAATCCGTGCTGCAGCAAAGACAAAATTAATGGTTAACCCATGTTCACTGAAAATTATTCATCATAATACAAATCCTTGAGTATTTGTATTTCCCTTCTCCAAGATAGAATAATAAAATGAAAACAGTATATGAAATGTTTCATGGGCCCTACGTGATCACTGCTGGCAAATCAAGGCAGATGGTTTCAATTCCACCATCAACTTCTCGCTCAACAGTAGCCTTTTGTTTTTCTGTGTCCAATATAACCTGTCAAATTAAGAAAGAACCTTCTAGTTTGAATTTTCAATTAAGCAAATTAGTAAAGCAGGGTGGGCAACTAAATCAGTTAATTAACAAAAAATAGTTTCAGTTATTCGCACAATGTAAGAATTCGTAAACGTTTGCTTTCCTAGTGTTGCACGATCTCATTTATTAACTAAGGCCCTGTTTGGCAGAGCTCTTAGAGCTGATTCTCCAGCAGGAGCTCTGCCAAACAATTTTTCAGACAGAAGTAGTTCTCTGCTAATTCTATGAAGTGATTCTCCGAAATGAACTAAAAGACTAGGAGCTAAAAAAAGTAGTTTCTCCTGATTATGTGAAGTGATTCTCCATCGTGATTTTAAGTGTTTATGCTAAAGAATCAAAGAGAATCACTTTCAGCCACAAAGTCACTCCTCTTAGATCAGATGGAGCTCTACCGAAGCATAATGCGTCAAGAAAGTAAGTGTGATTCATGAAAGACTTGAAAAATCCAAGAACTAAAAAATTCTTCCAACAATCTATATGCAAGACAAATATGACAGTACAACAGTTAGTTGTTCAAATTGAACTGCGTGTTGATGGCAATTGCATAGGTTATTATGAATAGTATTGAAGATAATTAGTTGGATAACAGAACATAGTAAGATTTGGAGGAGCATATCCAACTGCGAGAGTCCTTTTCATGGTCAGATTTTAGGTGTTACCAGTTAATCAAAAGAGTAGGGGAAAAAAGGGTACCTTGGAGGCAAAGGTTCCTTGTGGCCACTGAAGCAATCCAGCTAGCATTTGTCCAGTTTGGTTGCAATCATCATCAATTGCCTGTTACTAAAAAGAAAAGGACTCAGGAACACAGATTATCAGCAGATATACTTCCTAGTAAGTTAAACTTGGTGACCTTGACTAGAGGAGGATTATATCTTTTAATTTATTTGTGATTGTGAAAAAAATGCCAATTATATCTTTTAATTTATTTGTGATTGTGAAAAAAATGCCAATTATATCTTTTAATTTATTTGTGATTGTCACAAAAAATGCCAATTAAGACTTTGAAAACATTTCCTCCAAGAAATAATTTCAAAAGACTGAAAGAATGCTAAGAAATGATTAATCTTCCATCAGGTCAAACCAAGAAGTCAAGAGGGAAGGCGTAAGATTGGATGTCGGTATGCTTCAGGCAACCCTCGAAACAGTTCTACATACAAAACCAAAGCAAAAAGGGAAAATGTTTCTCAGGAAACGATTTATTGGTATGACAGAGCTATGACACAATGAAGTGGCAGTTTTCCTGTCCTGAGCAGGAACTTTTGATATGTAGGCCTCTACTGGCGCTTGCAGAAAGATAAAGCACATTTATCTGTTTTAATCGCTGAAGTTCTGAAACTTACTTTACCTACTGCTATGGACTATGAAGCTGTGCATAACACCAGGACCTAAGGAAGAAAGCTTATAAACCTAGGATATTGTATAAAGACACTTTTCGACTTCACACATAAGGATGATAAGTATTCTATTTGCTTAAGTTCCTACAGTGAAAACTAAGCGCTGCTGTGCATAAGAATATTGGAAAATGGTGGTGGTGGTTTGGGTGGGTGGGTGGGGGGGGGGGGGGGGGGGGTAGGGAAAGGATATAAATATAAATCTGTTTGAGCACAAATGCACAATGAATCAAAATCAGAACAGAGGTCTGATTACATTCAGCTTGTACCAATCATACCTTAGCTACAAAAGATTTACATTGTTGGTGGAAATTGAGGAATAGAGCAGAAACCAAAGGAAAGTAACTATGGACACCAAAGTTAAAATGCTGCAATATCTGACAAGCTTCCACATATCCTTGATTCGAGTAACCAAGCTAATTTTCAATTCCTCCAATTGCATTCCACAACATACTAAGAGGGAAGCGCTGACGCCCGGACGTCCGATGGATTGTTCTGTGGACGCACTCCCCCAGTGCGCCCTCGTCCTTCCCAGTTCCGCACCGCACGCTACCAGCAACCCCCCCCCCCATGACGCGCGCAAGGAGCGGACCCACTGGAGATGGTACGAGGCCGGGGCAACAGCATGGACCGACATCGCGGCCCTGGGATCGCGCGCCCATGTGAACTGCCGCTGCTGCATCTTCGTTGACCGAAGAGCCCCGCTAACACCGATGAACCCGCGACCTGCGATGCCTATGAAGAGCCCCGCTAGCCTCTGTGTCGTGCGAGTCCGCACGCCCCCAGATCGCCCCCACAGCCTGTCGCGTCCGCCCCACGCCCGCGACGAGCATGCTGCATGCCCAGCGCCCCCCACGTCCGCCGGCCCCAGCACCTCCGCCTGCTAGGCCCCAGCGAACCACGCGCCCCCGTCCGTCCCGGCTCAGCTCCTCCCCGACCGAACAACCTAGAAAGCTGGAATAAAATATGTGCAACAACACGGAAAACAACTACTGCAACATTAGGCTGAAGCAGCTAAAACACCATGAACATATATATTGCAACAAGGAACAACAACTGCAACATTAGGATGAAGCAGTTGAAACACCATGAACATATTATTGCAACAACAAAGGAACAACAGCTGAAACATTAGGCTGAAGCAGCTGAAATACCATGAACATATTATTGCAACAACACGGAGCAAACCGCTGCAACAATAGGTTGAAGGAGCTGAAACATTTGGAACATATTATTGCAACAACATCGAACAAACTGCTGCAACAAATAGGTTGAAGGATCTGAAATATTTGGAACAAATTATTGCAACACTGGTGTGAAGCATATGAAACAACGCTCGAAATAAAAACACTTGCAACAACATGGAACAACTACTGCAACATGAGATTGAAGCAACTGAAACATACTGCAACATCTCAAGCAGTACTACTGCAACATCGCAAAAACATCTGTTGCAACAACAAAAAAAAACCATTGCAACTATTCGAAATCATCTGTTGCAACATCCAAAAAAACCATTACAACACGACGAGATCTTGACCCCCCAAGAGCTCACCGGAACCCTAGCCACTGCCGCATCCCTTAGATCCAGAGGAGGAGGAGGAGGAGGAGGGCTCTGATCCAGAGAAGGAGGAGGGAGGAGGGCTCAGATCCAGATCCAGATCCAGAGGAGGAGGAGCAAGGCCTCAGATCCAGATCCCTCCGCAACCTACCTCGTCGGAGCCGCCGCCATCGTCCTCGTCTCCGGTGGGGTGCGGGAGCCGGGTCGCATGGAGAGTGGGGGTGCATGGTGGTCATGGAGGGCGAGGGACGGAGGGAGAAAGGGTGCACGGGCGGGCGGGCGCGCAGTGAGCTCGCGTGCGGAGGGAGGGAGGGAGGTCGGGGAGGGGCGAGGGACGGAGGGAGCTCGCGCGGCGACGGCGCGAAGAGCGGGCAGGAAAGCGGCACGGAGAGCGAGTGCAGGAGAGAGCGAGGGCGGGGGAACGGGCGGAATGCGACTGCGGGGCAACGGGCGGAGCGGGTGAAGTGCGAGTGCGGGGGGAACGGGTGAAGTGAAGCGGCGTCGGGCGGACGGATAAGACGAGGCGCGGTCGGTGAAGTCGCGAATGGTAGTCTGACGGGCATCCGGCGCGTCGGATGTACGCATCGTAGCATTTCCGATACTAAGATGCCTCTCACAGTCTCACCCCCCACAAATGCCATCTTAAGGCCACCTTGTTGTAGCACGAAGAATCAATCTGAATTCGCAAAAGATCAAACACCCTATCTACAACAACTCCCACACACAGGTTTATCCAGATAAGCACATTGGGTCTAACTAACTGGAGAATGATCGCAACAAACTGTATACTAGTGTGTCAAAGCAACAATCGTCTCCTCCCACCGCAATCTACAGTTGCTGAACGTACAAATCAGACACCTGATTCTTGAGTCATAAAATGAAATTGGCAGTGCACCGCTAGTCACGAATCAGGATAGGGCGAGCGCGCACCTGCTTGCCGAGGATGACGAGGCCGGGCTTCTCCTGCAGCGCGACGGCGCGGAGGATCTTGGCGACGGCGAGCGGGAGGAGTGGCCGCGCGGGGTCCTGGTCGTGGAGCACGTGGACGGCGCGGTCGGCGCCCATGGCGAGCGCGGTGCGGAGCGTGTCGGCGGACTGGGCGGGGCCGACGGTGGCGGCGACGACCTCGGCGGCGGCGCCGGCCTCGCGGAGCCGGAGCGCCTCCTCGACGGCGATCTCGCAGAAGGGGTTCATCGACATCTTGACGTTGGCCGTCTCCACACCCGTCCGGTCGGGCCTCACGCGCACCTTGACGGCGTAGTCCACCACCCGCTTCACCGCGACCAGGATCTTCATGGCGGCGGCGGCGGCCCTCTCGGCCTCTCTCTCTCCGATCTCACTGGGAGTGTGGGGATGAGCACTGATGGGGGAGCTTTTCTGCGTGCTCTGCTCTGCTGGCTGCTGCGGCGGAGTTGCGAGTTGGAGCCTCTCACTATTTCTGACTCAGCAGTCAGCAGTCGTCACCAACCCGCCCATCCTCTCTTGTCTTGCCTGCGTGCATTCGAGGCTAGTCTTGCCGTGTCAGACCTCCGACCACAGAAGCATCCAGCGGCAATGCTTAGGTACATTTGACACAGCTTCTTTACCGGCTCCTAAAGCCGTCTAGAACTTTTTTATGCCAAACGGGATAATATCAAACAGCTTCTAGCTCTATCGTGCTTTCATAAAGAAGATCGCTAATGGTCCACCTTGGCTCCATGTCGGACGCGCTGCGGACTGGCCCACGCTCCCCTCATCGACGTACACGGTTTCTAAAAAAAAAAAAGCAAGCACATCTTATCTTTTTCATTCGCTTTCGTCCTTATGTTAAGGTCAGATAGGGTTTGCTTTTTGTGAGCCCCTGACGCTTTGCGAGAGTGCTCACTTGTTTTGACCTCTGTGTCCGTCCTTAGGTTATGGTCGGATGGGTTTGCGTTTTGTGAGGTTTGGAGGAATGTTTTATATCAAGCGGGGGTTGATAAGTTGGAGGCCCTACTTGGTACAAATCTTTACCTGTGCTTTTTCGTCCGATGAGGGTAGGTTGGCAGTGACCCACCCATTTCGACAGAGGTTGGAGTTTTGGGGAATAAATATTACATTTAGAAGGTAGAGCGACTACCTCATTAAAAGACCTTCCGCCCCTTCACAAGGAAAAAGAGTGCAGCGCTGAGTTTTTACATTGTTGACTGAAAAAAAAAGGAAAATTACATTGTGCGATCACACGCTAAGGTGCCGCTAGGGATAGTTTTTTCGAGTTCTCTTGGCACTCCGAAGCAGCATATGATTTGTTGCTAGAAGAATCTTTTGATAGTCTGCGAGGTTATTGTAGCTAGTGGCTTTGCTTCTATCCATTTGGTGAAGTACTCGACGGTGACCACTGCATAGTGAAGGTTTCCTGGAGTTGTTGGCATTGGTCCGACTAGGTCCATTGCCCATCTCTGGAGAGGCCATGTTGGGCAGATTAGGGTGGTTTGAGCCCCTAGTCTATTTGAGTGTGTTGCTGAGAGTTGGCAACCTTCGCAATGCTACACTAGCAAGGTTGCATCATTGATTGCTGTTGGCCAGTAGAACCCTTGTCTAAACGCTTTGCCCACTAGAGTCCTGGGTCGGTTGTGGGAACCACATGAACCCTCGTGTATCTCCTTTAACAGTTGTTTGCCCTCACTGGATGCGACACACTTGTGCCGTGGTGCTATTACGCTAGCCTTGTATAGTTCATCATTGATGATTCTGTACCCTCGTGTCCTCTGCTGCATCCTTTTTTCTTCCTCTTTGGTTTCTGGTTCATGATATCCTTTGAGATAGGCAATTATGGGCGCTCTCCGGTCTTCGCTGGTATTGCATTGATGAGCTTTTTGCTTTTATGTTTAGTTCTATCGAGGGTTGATTGATGACCTCGTAGAAAACATTCGAGGGTAAGGCGATGCCTTGAGCTACGGCTTTTGCTAATTCATCAGCCTCGCTGTTCTCTAATCTCAGGATTGGTTTGGTCGTGATTCCTAGGAAGAAACCCTCGATCTTGCGGACTTGTGTGCAGGTACTTTTGTAATTCAGGACCTCTGGTTTTGAAGCTTTTCTCAATGTGGCCGGAGGTGACCTGGGAGTTGGTTTTGATGATTGCTCGCCTTACTGAGAGTGCGCGGAGCTTTGATAGAGCCAATATGATTGCTTTGTATTCTGTGCTGTTGTTTGTGCATTGGAATTCTAGTCTCGCTGCATATATGAGTTTGATACCGGACGACGAGGTTAAGATTACCACTATTCTAGCTCCCGCTGATCCCCATGCTCCGTCTATGTGCACTGCCCATATTGGTTCTGTAACCTTCTGCTATATTGTGAGTGTCGGGGGTCCAATCTACCACGAAGTCTGCGAGGGCCTGAGATTTGATTGCGTTTCTCTTGACGAACTCTATTGCGAAAGTCGTTGATTTTGGTGGCCCATTTTCCTATTCAACCTATGTCTTCTGGGTTCTTGAAGATATTGTAAAGCGGGACACTTGAGGGTATAGTGATCTTGTGCGCCTAGAAATAATGCTTAAGTTTTCTAGAGGCCTTGACGACTGTGTATGCTACCTTCTTCATTTCTGTATAGAACTTTTTTGCTTCGTCGAGGGGTTCGGATACGTAGTACACTGGTAGCTTGCTTCTTCTGATGCTCTTCTTGATTTTCTTTTACTAGTACTACACTAATGGCATGTGGCGAGGCTGCGACATATAGGAGGAGCGGTTTGCTGAGTTGGGGGCTGGCAAGGGTTGTTAGGTTGTGCAGATAGACCTTCAAATCCTCGAAGGCCTTTTGTTGTTGCGGTCCCTAGCTGTACGGATCTATGTTTTTTCGTACTTCAAAGAAGGGGAGCCCTCAGCTCTGCGGACCATGAAATGAATATGTTTAATGCCGCCAGTCTTCCTGTGAGCCTCTGTGCTAGCTTTCTTGAGGTCGGGGGTTCCATGTTGAGAATTGTGTCGATTTTCTCTGGATTGGCCTCGATTCCTATTGCTGAGACGAGGCAACCGAGTAGCTTTCCCTTGCTTATGTCAAATATGTGTTTCTCTAGATTCAATTTGAGCCCCACAGTTCTGGAGGTTGTTGAAAGCTCTGTGGAGGTCCTCGACATGTTCTTGTTTGAGCTTGCTTTGTACAACTGATATCATCGACATAAGCTGAGATTGCTTTGTCCTCTTTGAATACTTTTGTTGTCATGCGGGCAAAGGTTGACCCTACGTTGTGTAACCCCTCTGCCATTCTTCTGAAGCAATATGTTCCGAAAGGAGTGATGAAGCTTGTTTTTTCCTCGTCTTCCGGGTTCATCCAAATTTGATGGTATCCTAAAAAATAGTCCAGGAGTGACAATAGCTCGCAATCGGCTGCTGAATCGACGAGGGTGCTTATTCTTTGTAATGGGAAATCATCCTTAGAGCAGGCTTTGTTTAGGCTCATGAAATAGACGCACATTCTCCACTTGCCATTTTTCTTTTTGACTAGCATGATATTTGATAGCCAAGTTGGGTATTTAACCGGTCAGATGACCCCCGTGTCGAGCAATCTTTGGACCTCCACCTTGGCTATCTGTTCCTTTGTTCATACATTTTGTGAAGCTTTTGCTTGATCGGGGGTGATTTTTGTTGACTTTAAAGATGTGCTCAATGATGGACCTATCTGATGTATAGGTATAATAGCGTCGATTAGTGGAGACTCAACGTTCATGATCTAGGCTTCGAACCAAGACTAATTCGGATCCCCACAATCGTTACACCACTGCTCCGTTGGTTATCAACCACGCGAACTCGATTGACCTCGCCGAGAAGGCTTTCCTGCAAGCGAATCGAGAACACAAGCAAGAACGGGATGAACGCAATTTGAAATTGCAATTAAATATGAGGCTTATGATAACAAGAAGGAGTTCAAGTCTTTATTCGAAAGGACTAATCGCCACAGGCGAACAAGATCAAGAACTGGGGCCCTGGTTCACAGCAAGCAGCCTTGGCGGCGATAGTTGCAGCAAAACAACGTCTGTTTCACGAGGAAATCAAGAACTAAACAAAACTCAAACCCTAAGGAGAGCGACGGCTGGTATTTATAGAGTCTTGGGTGTCACCCCCCTGGATGCGCCCCCTAATGGGCCCAAACACGATACACGGTCCAACGGACCTAAAAGACTGGTGTCGCAGCACCCTGACAGATTCTGGACTGCTGACTTGTTTCGAGGATTTCCATTGATTCCGAAGGCCTTTTGACGAGAGACCAATTGGGTTGGCTTCCTTATCCAATTAGCTTTCCATCCATATGTGGATCATCGAAAATGGAGTCTAGGATGCGTCCTGGGTGACCAGTTTAAGGCAGACTGGTCCTGGAGGTCGAGATGGACTCGAACTTGATTTGGGCCTCCACCTTGGTGACTCGAACCGGATGAGCTTCGGGCCTCCTTCATGCTTAGGACACCCTTGCTGATCTCCTTGGTCTCCATATGGTTCTCCAAGCATGGTCATATGTATGGAGGTCATGTCCTCATCATTCCCCCTTTCTTGACGAAAAGCCGTCCTCGGCGTCGATTTTGTTTGAAGTCGATCATACACAACATGAGGATAAACGAGGTTTCCAAAATAATGGGAATAGACAATGTTGTGAGAAAGAATATGATCACATAGTCCAGGTTTGTAGCATGTCTTGTCCTACAGACATGTAGTCTGCTCGATTGAAATACACGCGATCTTTGCCAATACTATCCTGCAAAAGATTAGTACTAACAAGAAATATATGCTCCCTTTCTTTGGATTCCACTTGTGTTCAAAAAGCAAAACTAGAGGAATATGGCATAACAACAGTGTTGATTTTACTATCCTCTAGTTGATCATTACTTTGCACAACAAAAGGAGAATTCGGATTTATACAAATATAAACTCGTTGTATCAAATATTGCCCTTGGTTGTTATATTTACCAAAAATATGATATGTATGTCTAGAGAACCATGGTAAATCAGCATATGTATAAAGTTTCTTCTCTAAAGAACTAAGATTACATAGAACATCAAATTCAATGTAACCCAAAGTATTTAAAGAAGACAACAATTTTGGCTCAGTCAACTTCACTAGCATTATGAATAACAAGTCTATTTTCAGCACAAGTGCTCGATTTTCAGCACACATATAGCATGATCATTCATCAATAATTGCATGGGTATAACATAAATATCATCATGCAAGTCATCTTCAGTCACAAAAAAACATCAAGCAAATCATCTTGTGACAAAGGTAAATCAAGCGAAGGCTCCACTAAAATTTGCTCTATCATAGGATGATTGGTGGAAAAATTCAGCACATCAAGAGAACTCTCACCTTCCGTGAGTTTAGCATCGTGGGCTTTACCTTTGCTCTCATGTTAGCAGGAGTAATAGTTGATGGTTCTGAATTGTCACATGAGACTGTGAGCATCTCATTTTCTGTCACATCATCCTCGCTCTTTTGTACATTGTCCTGCAAAAGGTTAGGCATAGCAGGAGGAATAACAAGAGATTGATCTAGTTGATGCACCTCATCATTTGAAATTAATTACAAGAGATGGATTAACAAAATTTTCTCTCATAAGATCTTTCATATCATTCCAAGTTTGAGGTTTATCAGAAGGATCTAAAGACTCCCACCAAGATACAGCAGGATATCGCAAAACACTAGATGCATTTTTTACCTTTCTCCTTGGACACATAAAGCGAGTAGCAAATATGTTATCTATGGCACTTTTCCACTCCATGTACTCATCAGCACCTATACCATCATAAGTCGGTAGATATGAACAACCTGTCATTGTTAGAATCAAACAAGAAAACACACAAGTATGTATTTTCCTATGAACTACTATAGGTTGTGGACAAGGAAAAATAAGGACACTCAATTCTCAAGCGTCTTACCACGGTCTTATAAGTGTTCTTACCAAAGCAACAGGCGGTGCAATCGGTCGATGACTGTGATACCATTGTAGCTTGAGTGTAACAGTTGCAAGGTGAACATGTACT
This sequence comes from Miscanthus floridulus, assembly GCF_019320115.1. Taxonomy (NCBI): domain Eukaryota; kingdom Viridiplantae; phylum Streptophyta; class Magnoliopsida; order Poales; family Poaceae; genus Miscanthus; species Miscanthus floridulus. The sequence continues at coordinate 15,640,471 of NC_089591.1, read as the reverse complement.
TGGTTAGAAGAAAGTGGAGCTTGGACAGGCACAATATAGTAGCAAGGAATAGCAAAATTCGCAACTAAATAGCAAAGCTGAATAAGTATCTCAAGTACTTATCTTAGTTGCTGGCCTACTCACGTTCCAAGTACCTAGATGTATCAAGTGATGTGAACAACAAGAATATGATTAGGAACAGGGCAGAAATCAGCACACGTAAACATAGCTCAAATGGCGCTCTCTATGTGCTCCTCTAGATATTGTTCCACTTTTGACCCCTCTCTTTTTTCTATTTTTTTGGGCTGTCGTTGTTTTTTTGAGAAATTTTGACCTTTTCTTTTTGTTTTTTATATTTTTTCTTCACTTAGGTAGCGCAAAAGAAGTAATCCACAGAAAATATGAGCTTAAGCAAGTGAAAGGACGTGGCCTGTGGAATTTCCTAGAAGACGTGCTCGAAATCGACAAAAACCTTGTGACCACGAAAAGAGTATCTTGTGACCACTTTTTGACCAAAATAAAAATCTCCGACCCTAGCAAGTCCAGGGGTGGACGGATCTAAATTTTTTTTGATTCGATTTTGATATATGGAACGTCGAAATCCGAGTTCGTTTGCGAAAACTAGACCAGTTTTAAGAATGGACTCTGAATTAGAGGACAAAACGGGAATAATGCGCGCAAAATTGGTCACGACAGCAATGATTTGATGGAAACAGTGAAGACAAGTGTAGAAAATTAGATGGCGTAGACTAGGGTTTGATGGATACAAAGAAAACTCAACAAGACTTAGAAATATTCATGGATTATGATGAAAAACAAAGGAGAAAACGCAAACTGGACTAAAAACGATCTAAAACCAGCAACCAGAACTTAACCTAGGGCACAAACTCAACAACGCGAAACAGAGATGAAATTGCATGGCACAATGAGGCTATAGGATAGGGAATATATGGCGATGTATATTTTTTTGGCTTTTTATGGACTATAGGTAATAAAAAAAACAGTAACAATCTAAAGGGGAAAACAAAGTTATACCTAACGGATAACAAGGTCTCTGATATCACTTGATGTAGACTAGGCTCGATCTTTCGATAGGTATGATAGCATCAATTGGTGGAGACTCGATGTTCACAATCTAGGCTTCGAACCAAGATTGATTCAGACCCCCACAACCGTTACACCACTGCTCTGTTGGTTGTCAACCACACGAACGCGATGGACCTCGCACTGAGAAGGCTTTCCTGTAAGTGAATCGAGAACACAAGCAAGAACGGGATGAACTGCAATCTAAAATTGCAATTAAATATGAGGCTTATGATAACAAGAAGAAGTTCAAGTCTTTATTCGAAAGGACTAATCACCATAGGCGAATAAGATCAAGAACTGGGGCCCTGATTCACAGCAGCAGCCTTAGCAGGCGACAGTTGCAGCAAAACAACGTCTGTTTCACGAGGAAATCAAGAACTAAACAAAACCTAAACCCTAAGGAGAGCGACAGCTGGTATTTATAGAGTCTTGGGCATCACCCCCCTGGACACGCCCCCTAATGGGTCCAAACACGATACACGGTCCAACGGACCAAAAGACGGTGTCGCAGCACCCTGCTAGATTCTGGATGCTGACTTGTTTCGATGATTCCCGTTAATTCCGAAGGCCTTCTGACAAGAGACTAATTGGGTTGGCTTCCTTATCCAATTAGCTTTCCATCCATATGTGGATCATCGAAAACGGAGTCTAGATGTTTCCTGGGTGACCAGTTTAAGGCAGACTGGTCCTGGAGGCCGAGATGGACTCGAACTTGATTTGGGCCTCCACCTTGGTGACTTGAACCGGATGAGCTTCGGGCGTCCTTCATGCTTAGGACACCCTCGCTGATCTCCTTGGTCTCCATATGGTTCTCCAAGCATGGTCATATGTATGGAGGTTATGTCCTCATCACTATCTACCCCTCGGAGGTCCTCCGCGGACCATGCGAAGATGTCGTTATTGTCATGTAGGAAATAGATGAGGTCAACCTCGGTTTTGCCATCTAGCATAGCAGAGATGATGATCTGCTTGCTGGTGTTACCTTCAAATAGTGGTACTTTCTTATTTTCTTCTGCTGGCTTTGCCCTGACTTGTTGTTCTGGTTTGTTTGGCTAGGTTATCTTGAGTGTTGGCTTTTCTTTGCCTAGGTTGTGTACATTTTTCCTGCCCTGGGGTGGCTATTTCTTTTGCTATTCTTGCGAGGTCTTGGTTGCCGTATTCGGCAATGACGCCTCTTGCAGGAGGGTAGCTTCATACAAAGATAGCCCAGGTGGAGGACTGTGCTGAAAATGTTTGTGGCCGCTCATCCAAAAATTGCATTGTAGTTGTATAGCATGTCAACTACATCAAAGGTTATCTGCTCTGTCTAGATGTTGCTTTGGTCGCCGAAGGTTACTAGGAGTGTGATTTTACCTATGGCTTTCACTTGTTTGCCCCCCGAATCCGTATAGCGGACTTTCCATCCGGCTGGAGAAGATTTCTATCTAATTTCATGTTGTCGAAGGTTGAAGCGAATAGGATGTCAGCGAAACTGCCAGTGTTGATGAGGTTCCTTGTTACTACCCAACCAGCCAGATTTGTCTCGATGACCATGGCATCAGTGTGAGGGTAATCTTTTAGTTTGAGATCTATGCTGTCGAAGGTTATTGGGATGTGAGACCATTGTGAGTTCTTGTGTGGCCCTTTGGTGGCTAGGTGGTGTACTCACCTCATATGCTCTTTGTGTTGTCTCTTATTGCCGTGATCGTCATTGGATCCTCTAGTGATTGCGAGTATCACACCGAAGGTTGCGACTGGGTTGCTGATTGTTGTTTGAATGGGTTGGCTCGCGGGTTCTAGTTTTACTTGCTATTGTTGTGGCTGGGTTGGTGGTGGCGGGGATGGATTTGGGTGGGGAGGGGTGGATTTGGGTGGAGCGGAGATGGCAAGTCGTGTTGTTCGGGTAGATAGTTTGGGTTAGCTTCGATCGAAGCTAGGTACTCATCCATTTTCCTGAGTTGTTCCCTAGCTTCGTCTGCCTTATCACTTGCAGATGTGCCTGCCTCTAGTGGGCTTCGACTCGACCCTTTTCTCCTGGAGCTCCTCATGCATTTGGTTTAGGGCCTCGAGGCCTCTCGCCTCTGAATCTTCGTCGTCATCTTTCGGTACATGGCCGATTTCTTCCGTTCTAGACGGTTTGGGTTGGCAGTTGGCCCTGGCTTCGGCTCCCTTAGCCCCATCTGACTGGAGCTATGTTTTCGTTGGTTGAGCAGGCGGGTTGGAGTACCGAAGTCGCATCGGCTTCACTTGTGGAGGTTCCCGCTGTCGGGTCCGATCCTCGTGGTGGGGGCGGATCCCTTTGGGTGTTTCTTCTTGTTGCCATTGTTTTTGAGGAGTGGTGGACTGGGGTCCCCATGGATGGCACCAACTATGGTGTCACTCCTAGCCTCTCGCCCTCACTGAAGGACACGGGGGGAGAGGCCAAGGGTTTCCCACAGGTGAATGACTAGACTGACGTGAAGGGATGAACTGAAGGTATAGGAAACCGAGGAGATGGAAAATTACAGATTAAATGCCCATTAATTTGTCTAGAAAAGTTCCACCTTTTTCTTACACGAGCGCGCCGGGCATTTATAGGCCATACCCGGAGATGTGGTGGAGTTACATTTGGGTTAGACCCTAGCTCGTAAACACTATATAAGAGCTAGGGGTACGACACTAATCTCCTTTCCTCAGCCAACCACTCCCAGGTCTAATTGCTAACGGGACGGTTCCTTCTTGCCATAGGTAATGACCTTCGGGCGGCCCCAGTGAGGGTTTGTTCAATGTCACCATCTTGCGACCTTCTCGCCATGCTCCTCTGGCATAGCTGACCTTCGATCATGCCGCCTGAACACATAGATGAAAAAAGCCAATCAAGGGCACCCTTGTCGCGGGGGTGATGCCTAGGACGAGGGCGGGTTAGTTGAGCCAATGCTAGGTCGAGGGTTTGGGGAGGAGCGGTGTCAGGGGTGCCTCCCCCCAACAATTGCATGTTGCAAGCGTCTATTTCAAGTGTTTCAAATGTTTTAGAGGTATGTTGCAAGTGTTTTATATCAATGTTGCAAAAGTAGATTTAGATGTTGCACATGTTACAATGGTGTTTTCAAGTGTATGTCGCAAATGTTTTATCTGTTTTGGACATATGTTGCAAGTGTTTATCTGGATGTTGCAATAGTATACTGGATGTTGTATATACATGTATATTTCAAGTGTTTCAGGTGTATCATACATATGTTGCAAGTGTTTTATCTAGATGTTGCATATGTTTTGCAATGGCTACAAACATGTTTTTCTAGTGTTTTAGACGTATGTTGCAAGTGTTTCAATTTTTTCAGACGTATGTTGCAAGTGTTTCATATAGATATTGTAAAGTAGATCTTGGTGTTGTACATGTTGCAGCGGGATCCATCTGCAGTAGCCACCTGTTGCAGTTGTTGAGTCCACCTGGATGCGCGTGGGTGTGGAGGGGGGTGTCGTGGTGCAGGCAGGGGTCATGAAGCTATGCGGGGCATGGTGCAGGTGCGGGACATGGAGTGGTGTGGGCCCCCACGTGAAGTAGGCAAGGGCGTCTGGATGCTAACCCTGTCCGAACGTTCGGGCGCTAGACATTCTGAAAGAAGATACGTGGAGGGTATCGCAAAAAATAGCGGCGTCACCTGGCTTCACCTCGCAATGGTAGGCCCTGCATGAGGTTCTATAAGAGTATGCTTTAAGGAGCTTTACATGTAGAGCTGTTTTGCTAAATGATTTGCCAAAATGACTCCAGCTTCATCGATGGAGCTGTTCATGGACCTTTGATCAAACAAAAATATTTAGCCCATCACATTCAGTAGAGGTAGAACTATTAATTGTTCCATATCTAATGCAACATTGTCAATACTAATATAGGCGTAGTAGCATATATTCAGATTCAATTTTAAAATTCTAATAAAGCCAAACCATAGTTCATATATTCAAGGTCATGGACCATTCAACTAAATCGCCGTAAGCTCTACTACAGTTCTTATGGCATGTTTGGTACAACTCAACTTCACTAATTAACTAGCTTTTGTTGGCTTTGGCTCTAAAAGCAGCTTTACCGGTAGAGTTGAAAGCTTCTTCTATTAGGCAAAAGGACAAAGGACCATAATGCCCTTGTTTTCTTCTCATTTTTCTTTTTTCCCTTCCCATCTTATCTGGTCAACCATCCTCTCCTCACGCACCCTTCTCGTCCTCATGCACCCTTCTCGTCCGCGTCGCTCATCCTCTATCGACACCCTAGTCCCGACCATCGCCTTCCTTAACACGCCCCACCTCAGCCCCGGCGACTCTACTCCTGCCCCAGCTCTGGTGACTCTGCTCTTGCCTTGGCCTCGACGACTCCACTCCCACCCTAGCCCTGGTGACTCTGCTCCTAGTTTGACCCTAGCGACTTTGCTCCCACCCTAGCACCAGCAACTCCACTCCTGCCTCGCCCCCGGTGACCAGTGCTCATGAAAGCGCATCTAGCCCTTTAGTAGGTTTTGGATGATTCAATGACAATGTGATTGAAGGTCTAGCCCGTCTACTAAGTGTGCAGATAGGTAATAGGTTATCTCATAGGTACTTAATGAAAGCCAAAATGATGTGTTGTTGTATAAACAATCTAGTTCAAGCACAAGACAACAATGCAAATGGAATTCATACAAAGGCTTATTTCTTGTGGGATTTCCATGTACTATGTGAAAGCAAGCTCGTAAGAATTAATTAATGAGATATGAGGGATTGTATATGGAATGGTCTCATATTTAAAGCTTGCTAAATTAAAATGAAAAAGATAACAATACAAATGAATGGATGATTCAACACAAGATATGACTAGATGGCTTGAGATGGTGAAGATAGCAAGGAAACGCTTCGAGGTACTAAGCAAGGGTGAAGGGCAAGCAACGGCTTGGCAGCCGAAGAACCTAGCTAGGGTGAAGAAGGAATTATTTGCATTTAGTTGAGGTACTAATCAAGTTATGATGGTCATGTCAATGTGGAGGATCAAATCACTATTGGAGTGTTTGATGGAAGTGACTTGATACATTTGGGATTATTCAAATTTGATGAATGGAATCAAGTCACGTGCTCAAGATGGCTATGCTCAAGTGAAAAAAATCAAAGTTGACATGTTGGCACCCTCACTTGATGAAGATTGGAATACACGGCTTCGGTTGAAAGAGATCAACTCAAAAGCTTTGACTCCCAAATTCTTAATAAGAATAAAGTGCATGTTCTTTTTCAAAACACATGGTCCTTCACGTTCTTCTTCACGTCGTCGTAGTCCTCCTTCTCCTATTCGTAAGATGTTTAGTGCTATCTTTGGGATGTGCAAGGACATATGGACCTATCAGTAGAAGGAGAGGGAGGCTAGGAGGAAGGACACTCGGACTCTAAAGCAGATTGCTGCTAGACTTGAGCTTGATCCTCCTAGATCTCCACTATCAGATGAGGCAGCTAGTGAGCCCGAGACTAAGGAGCAGCAGTAGGGCATGTACGACATAGAGTTTCCTGAGTTCCTTCAGCGACAGCAGCAGACACTAGAGCACCCTGACACTTTACCACTATAGGCTCGTGTGCCTACTCACTCTCAGCCATGTCCCAGTGCAGCAGACGAGTATGCTTCAGACTAGTGGAGTGACCTCACATGTAGTTTCAGCTACTATGGGTCTGGTGGCTATGACCCATCTAGTGTGGGTGGTTCTCGTCCAGCCAGTGCTACATGCTCAGATGATGAGGATGTTGGTAGAGATGAAGATGATGATGAGTGATCATAGCTTTTAGGTTAGCTTGTAGCCCCTTTGTCCTTAGTATGTCATTGTTGGACCTTTGTGGTGATAGATGACAAAGGAGGAGAGAGACTGATTAATGCTTTAGGATATTTGTTTTATTTGCTTATCTTTATACCTGAAGATATGTACTGCAGGCCGTAATTTTTTATTTTTGAGCTTCATTAATGTATCTGAAGTTTGAGATAGATTGTATTATGTGAGAGATGAGACTTACTTATGCTTTATCTATGTATATCTTAAGACATGATCTTTATTTATATATTAGTGGCTTGTAGACTTGAGAAAACATGTAATGAGTGCTATGTGTGACATACATGTGTTGTATTTATTTTCATAAGGACTATGCATGCTAGAATGAAAATATTTGATGTGATGCCTTTATATTTATTCTTGTGTGATATATCTTGTTATATGCATCACGGTTTTACTTTGTCACACACACATGCACCCTACGGATGCAATGATTTAGGGGGAGTCTCCTATATGTTTTAGTATGTGCAATTGACATTTGAAGTCATTTTATAATTTCTAATCATAAGCACATATTAAGGGGGACCCTCTCATAAATCATTGAACCCAAAAGCTTAAATGTTTATATTCTTTTGTAAGCTTTAATCAAGTTGTCATCGATCACCTAAAAAGGAGGAGATTGAAAGTGCATCTAGCCCTTTAGTGGGTTTTGGATGATTCAATGACAACGTGATTGAAGGTCTAACCTGTTTGCTAAGTGTGGACAGGTAATAGGTTATCTCATAGGTACTTAATGAAAGCCAAAATGATGTGTTGTTGTATAAAGAATCTAGTTCAAGCATAAGACAATAATGCAAATAGAATTCATACAAAGGCTTATTTTTTGTGGGATTTCATGTACTATGTGAAAGCAAGCTCGTAAGAATTAATTAATGAGACATGAGGGATTACATATGGAATGGTGTCATATTTGAAGCTTGCTAAATTGAAATGAAAAAATAACAATACAAATGAATGGATGATTCAACACAAGATGTGACTAGATGGCTTGAGATGGTGAAGATAGCAAGGAAAGGCTTTCGAGGTACTAAGCAAGGGTGAAGGGCAAGCGATGACTTGGCGGCCGAAGAACCTAGCTAGGGTGAAGAAGGAAGTACTTGCATTTAGTTGAGGCACTAATCAAGCTATGATGGTCATGTCAATATGGAGGATCAAATCACTATTGGAATGTGTGATGGAAGTGACTTGATGCATTTGGGATTATTCAAAATTGATGAATGGAATCAAGTGACGTGCTCAAGATGGCTTTGCTCAAGTGAAAAAGATCAAAGTTGACATGTTGGCACCCTCACTTGATGAAGATTGGAATACATGGCTTCAGTTGAAAGAGATCAACTCAAAAGGTTTAAATTTGTTATACTTTTAAATTTGAGTTAATAGGAATGCCATACTATTAAGAGGGATGCATCATGTTGATAGATAATATTTCATAAGTGCTCAAGCCAACCCATGTGAGTTTTTAGAGTGTTTGAGAGACAAAAGAGCTAACTGATTTTTTGCTGATCTGGCAACCAGACGTGTCCAGCAATGGTAAAGTTGTTGTTATTGGGTTGGTTAGTCGGGAGTTCCGATGTAAGTCGGGAGTTTCGGCAATGGTCGGGAGTTCCGACATATCATGCTTAACTAATTTGGAGAGTTCACTGTCCTGGTTATATCGGACGTGTCCGGTATGGACGGCCAGTGGCCAACGGCTAGTTTTCAAATGCCTTGAGGGTCGGGAGTTCCGACGGTCGAAAGTTCTGGCATGAGTCGGGAGTTCCGACACCTCACATACTTTAACTCAGTTACCGTAGTTTTTAAATGTGCTGAGGGTCGGGAGTTCCGATGGTCGAAAGTTCCGACATTCATCGGGAGTTCCGACACCTCACAACGTTACTATAACTCAGTTACTGTTGGCGCAGGTGTAAGTCATACCGGACGTGTCCGATATGGTAACGGCTAGTTTTTTCATAGGGGCTATAAATACCCCAAGCCTCCACCTTTGGAGGCTGTTGATTCTGCTGGTTGCTATACACGTTTTTAAGCCTTGCCAACTCTCCCAAACCCTCTCTTAGTGAGTGTTTGTTCCAAATTGCCAAATCAATTAGTGAGTTGAGAGAAATTAAAAAAGAGAGCAATCCAACCACTTGAGCACTTGTGTATATTGTCAATATCGTGATTTGTATTTGTTACTCTTAGACTCTTCGGTCCTAGATGACTAGGCGTCGTCGGAGAGCACCCGATTGATTATGGTGTGCCTCAGAAAGTTTGTAACGGTCGATTCCGCCGCCTCGGAATCAACTAGTGGAAGGAGGAAAAGGAGTTGAAAAAGACTCCGACTAGAGTGACCTTCGTGGTACCCTCTAGGGCCGACCTTCGTTGTGTCGCCCGCAACCCCCTCAACGGAGAGTAGGATTCAAACAAGTCCGAACATCGGTAAAACAAATATCGTGTCTGAATTCGCATTTCATTTGATATTTATGTTGCTCCAGCTCTTGTGCAGGTTCTCTGTGTATATTGTCATCTCTACTAGGTACCTGCAGTTTGGCTTGAAGATAGAAATCGAAAGGAGCAAGTTTGGGGCTGCTCTGCAGAAATCGTGTATGTCGGACACGTCTGGTATTTTCTACATGTGCTGAAAATATTTATTCTTTGTTCTAACTTTGTGTTGCAGGGTTGTAGCTTCTAGATATATTCTTTATACCTCGTTTACTCTGTGGCTAACTTATGAGGGGTGGTATTACTCTTAATTTAGAGTTTCATTTTGGAAACTACCTTTTCTAATTGTTTCCGCATTTTAAGGTGTTAAATTTCAGAAACGCCTATTCACCCCCTTTAGGCGGCATCCTAGGTCCTTTCAGCTCACCTTGCCATGGGGGCATTTACTCTCACTCCCGTCATCTCTCAGCGTGTTTTCCGTGACTTCTTGGGTGAAGCGGACCGACGAGAGACCATTTAGTTGGACAACAGGTGAATCTACCGGTGAAGCGGTACCAAACAAGTCCTTATTCATCACATTGTGGATAACAATGGATTTAGGAGATCTCTAACAAATACAGGGATAGGAAATGTGATAAAAAATTTGCTAGAGCTGTTCAATCTCTTATTTAAGGGGTAGGAAGAGTATAGGAGAGCTGATGGATATCCTCTTGGCGTCGCCTATTGGCCTTCTACATCCAATAGCACTCGATTGAGAAATTGCTGAAGTTGTCAATCTTATTTGGCATGTCAATAGCTATGATGTGTGTAGTGTGTTGCAGGGCTGTCGGCCCGGCCCACAGCCAGCCTCGTGTCAAGGCCACTTGACCGGGCTCAGACCAAGAAAAGTTTCGTCGGGTCCTATTGACACCACTAGATTCAAACTAGGTTTAAAAATAGATCTTCTTTTAATTCGTGACAATTTTATAGTTATTATTATTAGCCAAAGTTTGAAAACAATGATTTGGCTTAAACCTAGCTTAGATGGACTCATGGCTCTGCTCGATGGTGCTACAAGTGCAATAGTAGCAGAAGCGAGCACAACTTGGGAACCCAAGAAAATTTTGGTCGTGTCCAATTGGGATCATTAGATTTCAAACTATGTTTGTGATCCGAGGATGATTTATTTTCTCCCTGTTCACCATTGTAGTTCATGGAGTATTACCTCAACTTGGTAACCCAATATTTCTTATGTATTTTTTTTTGTTTTTGTAAGAATGCTTCCAGTTGAAGCGAAGTGATGCAAATTATTAACTAAAATAATTAAGCACAACACCGCCGTTGTATCCTCAATGAAGCACTAAACATCTCCGTTTTGGATAAATTGTATTCGACCCGGCCGCGTATTGCATTTATACGCAAGTAGAACATGCTTTTAGAATACTTTTTACTAAACACTACCGGATTCAGCTTCTTTGCCGAGTGCCTCCGATATACACTCGACAAAGTCTTTGCCGAGTGTTACACTCGGCAAAGAGCACTCGGTAAACAGTTTATCGGCAAAGATCTCTTTGCCGAGTGCACTTTATCGGGCACTTGCCGAGTGCTAATCTGACACTCGGTAAAGAAAAGTCGCCGTGACGGCGAGCGCCACCGTGACGGCGGCTTTGCCAAATGTCAAGGTCAAGCACTCGACAAAGGTCGCCGCTTTGTCGAGCGCCGTTGACTCAGACACTCGGCAAAGGTGGCCACTGTGCCGAGTGCCACCGGCAAGACACTCGGCAAACGTAGCATATTTGCCGAGTGTTCTATCAAGACACTCGGCAAACAGGAGACCTTTGCCGAGTGCCTAGCCCGTGGCACTCGACAAATCAGTGATGTTTGCCGAGTGCAATGGCCTTTGCACTCGGCAAAGCATGTTCTCAGGTAGTCACTTTGCCGAGTGTCATAGCTATTGCACTCGACAAAGTGACTGAAAACAGCCTTTTTATTTGTTTTGTACATCCCATCTAAACAAACAGAAGATATATATAACAAACATCACCAACATCACATATATATCATCAACACCACATATATATCACCAACACCACATATATATCACAACCGTCACATATATATCACAAACGTCACATGTCTCACAATATATCACAAATAAGTTCACAAGTAATCCAAGTGCTCTATCATCTACAACCACAATTGCAAATAGAAGTACCATTAACAACCACAAGAATCTTAACCAGATGGCTAATGATACTGATTTGGTGAAGGATTCGCTGAAGCATGAGGATCGTTCGATGCCGCTGATTGATTCTGCACAAAGGAGAAGAGATTGTATGTGTGAGACAAGATAAATATATACCATACATGAATAAAACTTTCATACTCCACTAGGTTTGACCGTAAACATAAACATACAAACTAAAATATTTATACTCACAGGAGTAGAATAGTGAGGAGGTGGAGGTGGAGGTGGAGGTGGAGCGAATAGCAAAGATGGCGGAACTACACCCATAGCGGCGCTAAGACTTTCCATGTACTGAAGAATCTCCGCCATCCTCCGCTGCTCGGCCTCAACCCTCTCCATCTTCGCCTGCATCTGCTCCCGTATCCTCCTCTCTTGTTCCAGCTAGGTCTACAATATATTCACTCCAATGTTACAATAATACAAAGGAAAGATATAAAAAAACCAATGAACGACGAATAAACCAAGAATAACCTCGAGTGCCTCCACCCGGTGGTGTGAAGTGTCCTACCGAGGTCGTATGGCCGGGCTCATGCTCGTGCTGCTTGCTCGAATCTGGGATAGACTGGGAGTAGCGGCCGAGTCGATTGCGCCGTCGCCAATCCAGTACCGCCCATGCTTCTTGCCTCCTCCCACCCTCATGACGACTTCTCCATCAAGGTTTCACGCAAGTTGTCACGTACGATGCTTGCAAACCGAAGAATCTTCAAAGAAGTTTCATGATTTTGTGAAGAGGCCGACGAGGTGGTAAGCATCGTACGTGACAAACTTGCACGAAACCTCCTCAAATTTTTTTTATCACAACCTCCACATATGATATCATGACATCTTGACAAGTTTCATAATTTTTGGACTTCGTTTGTTTTTTATAGAATTTAAAAACAACTCGACTGCAAGTTCGTGGTCATGTTTCATGAACAAGATGTTCGAAATTGGTGATTTGTTCCTGGATACAGCCTCACATTATACTAAATAACATGAATATAATTTTCCATTCATTTTTTTATTATTCGAATGACTAGCAGTTATAATTTGAATTATCCAAGAAAATTCAATTAAATGAAATAAATTAAAGAAATATAGAAAAAGTCCGAGAAATGTGCCACATTGGAACATGGAGTACCAGGTATTGTATGAGGACTGCAGAAAAAGTTTGGAGGTCAAAAGTGAAAAAAAATATGGTTTGCCGATTGTCAAAAAATGACACTTGGCAAATCACCGCTTTGTCGAGTGTCAGGAGAAGACACTCGGCAAAGGGTTAACGGTGGTTGCCGGCCGTTAACGGCGGCGGCCCTTTGCCGAGTGTTCTGGTTTGCTGAGGACCCGACACTCGGCAAACCTGGTCTTTGCCGAGTGTTATTGTTTACCGAGTGCTCGGCACTCGGCAACCCACATCTTTGCTGAGTGTCAGTTGTTTGCTGAGTGCTTTCTCTCTAGCACTCGGTAAATAGCCTCTTTGCCGAGCGTCCGATAAAAAGCACTCGGCAAAGTATGGGACATTCGACAAAGAAACCATCTCCGGTAGTGAAAAGTATACAGACAACACACAAAAGAAAGAAACAGTATTACATATTTTATATAAAAAATAAAGTAGTGGCAAGGAGGTGGACTGCAAACAGTTGTGCATTCTAGGGAGCTTTCTAAGCCTTCATATGATGGGAGGCCTTCGGACCTTGGTAGCCTGCTCAAACGCATAGGCCATCTCGATGAGCCTGGGCTCATAGCCCCTGAGCCCACCGAAGGTGACGCCAAAGGGGACGCCCTTCTCGTCGTACCCAGCCGGCACTTCGATTCCGGGGAGGCCATTGTAGGCAAGGACGGTGGCGACGCTCGAATCAGGTGTAAAAATCGCGTCGAGCTGGTGTTCCTTTATCAGCTTCTCCACCCCGTTTGCCGACAACTCCTCCATCCGATGTATCGCAGCTCTTTCCAGGGGGCCGATGCCCGTGGTGGTTTCAGATAACAGCAGGAGCTGCTGATCGTACTCTATCAGCTTCTCCTGCAGTCCAAATTTCAGTACGTTGTTAGATTCAAGACGAAGAGTTGAGAAAGTACAACTAACTCATTACTGATTCGAAAAATTGAAGGTTCAGATTGACTAAAACAAACCTCGAAAGGATGGATAGCGTTGAAAGCTATGATTTCAGCTAGGGAGCCGACTGGAGTGTAGGATAAGTCAGAGAGGTAGTTGTTCAGGTTGATCTTGAACTCTGCTGGCGCGGCAACCAGGAATCCACTCTTGGTGGTGTCCCGTGACTCGCTCAGATTCTCTATGTCCAGGTTCTCGATCACGATCGCTCCAAGTCGCCTTAAAACAAGAGTATGTAACTGAGTAACTAAATTGCTTTGATTATGATCGAAAAGGAAATGATGACCAATTCTGTTGACTGTTCGATCATGAATTTATGGAAAGAGTAACTCTATTGTAAATTACTCTTACTTACCTCATTGTTTCGATATGCTGCTTGTACACTGTGGTCATCACTGTCTTTGTTTCGAAGTGAAAGAAGCCATTTGGGATACCAATCCTCTTGCTACTTAAGCCGTCGATCTTCAGAAACTGCTTGTACCCGCCTTTAGGGATGTACTGGGACGCTGCCATTGTGGCTTCAGCGTCAAGGGCATCGTAACCGACAATAGCATCCAGCACGTGGACAGCGTCCGCTACGGTGCGACACAATGGTCTGCATTTTGGGTTAATTGGGAGCAAAACCAACGTGTTAATCACTTGATTGACAAGTTCGTTCAGCTAGCTCAAAAGTTAACACACACACACACACACACACACACACACACACAAATTAATTGCAAGTTAAACATGCACGGATTTCTGCTAGGTAGTCATCTTAATTACCCGACAGTGTCCTGCCTAAGCGTGAAGGGGATGACGCCGGAGCGACTGGTCAAGCCAACTGTTGGCTTGATCCCGACCACTGCATTCACGGACGCCGGGCAGAGTATGGAAGCTATGGTTTCGGTCCCGAGTGTCACGGCTGCCATGTTGGCCGCCGCGGCGATGGCTGAACCGGTGCTTGCTTCGCATGGATCCATTTCCAGCACGTAAGGGTTCTGCGACACGACGTACGATGCATGCATGTCAGACGAAGCAAGCATACCATGACGATGATTGAGGAAGAAGCTAGTCGTCATACATACCATGGCTTGTCCGCCTCGCGCGCTCCAGCCGTGGAGGCCCCTGGCGCTGCGCATGTTGCCCCACTCGGGGAGGTTGGACTTGCCGAGCACGATGGCGCCGGCGCGCCGCAGCCTGGCCACCACGCCGGCGTCGCGCCTGGCCACAGAGCCGAGCAGCGCAAACGACCCGGCCGTCGTGTTCAGCCGGTCGCGCGTCGTGATGAGGTCCTTCACCATCACGGGGACGCCGTGGAGGAGGCCGCCGCCGGACGACGACGCTTGGCGGTAGGCGCCGGACGCCCGCTCGGCGTCGGCGCGGGCCGCGTCGCGGAGCGCATCGGGGTTCACCTCGATGACGGCGTTTGTGGATAACAATGGATTTAGGAGATCTCTAACAAATACAGGGATAGGAAATGTGATAAAAAATTTGCTAGAGCTGTTCAATCTCTTATTTAAGGGGTAGGAAGAGTATAGGAGAGCTGATGGATATCCTCTTGGCGTCGCCTATTGGCCTTCTACATCCAATAGCACTCGATTGAGAAATTGCTGAAGTTGTCAATCTTATTTGGCATGTCAATAGCTATGATGTGTGTAGTGTGTTGCAGGGCTGTCGGCCCGGCCCACAGCCAGCCTCGTGTCAAGGCCACTTGACCGGGCTCAGACCAAGAAAAGTTTCGTCGGGTCCTATTGACACCACTAGATTCAAACTAGGTTTAAAAATAGATCTTCTTTTAATTCGTGACAATTTTATAGTTATTATTATTAGCCAAAGTTTGAAAACAATGATTTGGCTTAAACCTAGCTTAGATGGACTCATGGCTCTGCTCGATGGTGCTACAAGTGCAATAGTAGCAGAAGCGAGCACAACTTGGGAACCCAAGAAAATTTTGGTCGTGTCCAATTGGGATCATTAGATTTCAAACTATGTTTGTGATCCGAGGATGATTTATTTTCTCCCTGTTCACCATTGTAGTTCATGGAGTATTACCTCAACTTGGTAACCCAATATTTCTTATGTATTTTTTTTTGTTTTTGTAAGAATGCTTCCAGTTGAAGCGAAGTGATGCAAATTATTAACTAAAATAATTAAGCACAACACCGCCGTTGTATCCTCAATGAAGCACTAAACATCTCCGTTTTGGATAAATTGTATTCGACCCGGCCGCGTATTGCATTTATACGCAAGTAGAACATGCTTTTAGAATACTTTTTACTAAACACTACCGGATTCAGCTTCTTTGCCGAGTGCCTCCGATATACACTCGACAAAGTCTTTGCCGAGTGTTACACTCGGCAAAGAGCACTCGGTAAACAGTTTATCGGCAAAGATCTCTTTGCCGAGTGCACTTTATCGGGCACTTGCCGAGTGCTAATCTGACACTCGGTAAAGAAAAGTCGCCGTGACGGCGAGCGCCACCGTGACGGCGGCTTTGCCAAATGTCAAGGTCAAGCACTCGACAAAGGTCGCCGCTTTGTCGAGCGCCGTTGACTCAGACACTCGGCAAAGGTGGCCACTGTGCCGAGTGCCACCGGCAAGACACTCGGCAAACGTAGCATATTTGCCGAGTGTTCTATCAAGACACTCGGCAAACAGGAGACCTTTGCCGAGTGCCTAGCCCGTGGCACTCGACAAATCAGTGATGTTTGCCGAGTGCAATGGCCTTTGCACTCGGCAAAGCATGTTCTCAGGTAGTCACTTTGCCGAGTGTCATAGCTATTGCACTCGACAAAGTGACTGAAAACAGCCTTTTTATTTGTTTTGTACATCCCATCTAAACAAACAGAAGATATATATAACAAACATCACCAACATCACATATATATCATCAACACCACATATATATCACCAACACCACATATATATCACAACCGTCACATATATATCACAAACGTCACATGTCTCACAATATATCACAAATAAGTTCACAAGTAATCCAAGTGCTCTATCATCTACAACCACAATTGCAAATAGAAGTACCATTAACAACCACAAGAATCTTAACCAGATGGCTAATGATACTGATTTGGTGAAGGATTCGCTGAAGCATGAGGATCGTTCGATGCCGCTGATTGATTCTGCACAAAGGAGAAGAGATTGTATGTGTGAGACAAGATAAATATATACCATACATGAATAAAACTTTCATACTCCACTAGGTTTGACCGTAAACATAAACATACAAACTAAAATATTTATACTCACAGGAGTAGAATAGTGAGGAGGTGGAGGTGGAGGTGGAGGTGGAGCGAATAGCAAAGATGGCGGAACTACACCCATAGCGGCGCTAAGACTTTCCATGTACTGAAGAATCTCCGCCATCCTCCGCTGCTCGGCCTCAACCCTCTCCATCTTCGCCTGCATCTGCTCCCGTATCCTCCTCTCTTGTTCCAGCTAGGTCTACAATATATTCACTCCAATGTTACAATAATACAAAGGAAAGATATAAAAAAACCAATGAACGACGAATAAACCAAGAATAACCTCGAGTGCCTCCACCCGGTGGTGTGAAGTGTCCTACCGAGGTCGTATGGCCGGGCTCATGCTCGTGCTGCTTGCTCGAATCTGGGATAGACTGGGAGTAGCGGCCGAGTCGATTGCGCCGTCGCCAATCCAGTACCGCCCATGCTTCTTGCCTCCTCCCACCCTCATGACGACTTCTCCATCAAGGTTTCACGCAAGTTGTCACGTACGATGCTTGCAAACCGAAGAATCTTCAAAGAAGTTTCATGATTTTGTGAAGAGGCCGACGAGGTGGTAAGCATCGTACGTGACAAACTTGCACGAAACCTCCTCAAATTTTTTTTATCACAACCTCCACATATGATATCATGACATCTTGACAAGTTTCATAATTTTTGGACTTCGTTTGTTTTTTATAGAATTTAAAAACAACTCGACTGCAAGTTCGTGGTCATGTTTCATGAACAAGATGTTCGAAATTGGTGATTTGTTCCTGGATACAGCCTCACATTATACTAAATAACATGAATATAATTTTCCATTCATTTTTTTATTATTCGAATGACTAGCAGTTATAATTTGAATTATCCAAGAAAATTCAATTAAATGAAATAAATTAAAGAAATATAGAAAAAGTCCGAGAAATGTGCCACATTGGAACATGGAGTACCAGGTATTGTATGAGGACTGCAGAAAAAGTTTGGAGGTCAAAAGTGAAAAAAAATATGGTTTGCCGATTGTCAAAAAATGACACTTGGCAAATCACCGCTTTGTCGAGTGTCAGGAGAAGACACTCGGCAAAGGGTTAACGGTGGTTGCCGGCCGTTAACGGCGGCGGCCCTTTGCCGAGTGTTCTGGTTTGCTGAGGACCCGACACTCGGCAAACCTGGTCTTTGCCGAGTGTTATTGTTTACCGAGTGCTCGGCACTCGGCAACCCACATCTTTGCTGAGTGTCAGTTGTTTGCTGAGTGCTTTCTCTCTAGCACTCGGTAAATAGCCTCTTTGCCGAGCGTCCGATAAAAAGCACTCGGCAAAGTATGGGACATTCGACAAAGAAACCATCTCCGGTAGTGAAAAGTATACAGACAACACACAAAAGAAAGAAACAGTATTACATATTTTATATAAAAAATAAAGTAGTGGCAAGGAGGTGGACTGCAAACAGTTGTGCATTCTAGGGAGCTTTCTAAGCCTTCATATGATGGGAGGCCTTCGGACCTTGGTAGCCTGCTCAAACGCATAGGCCATCTCGATGAGCCTGGGCTCATAGCCCCTGAGCCCACCGAAGGTGACGCCAAAGGGGACGCCCTTCTCGTCGTACCCAGCCGGCACTTCGATTCCGGGGAGGCCATTGTAGGCAAGGACGGTGGCGACGCTCGAATCAGGTGTAAAAATCGCGTCGAGCTGGTGTTCCTTTATCAGCTTCTCCACCCCGTTTGCCGACAACTCCTCCATCCGATGTATCGCAGCTCTTTCCAGGGGGCCGATGCCCGTGGTGGTTTCAGATAACAGCAGGAGCTGCTGATCGTACTCTATCAGCTTCTCCTGCAGTCCAAATTTCAGTACGTTGTTAGATTCAAGACGAAGAGTTGAGAAAGTACAACTAACTCATTACTGATTCGAAAAATTGAAGGTTCAGATTGACTAAAACAAACCTCGAAAGGATGGATAGCGTTGAAAGCTATGATTTCAGCTAGGGAGCCGACTGGAGTGTAGGATAAGTCAGAGAGGTAGTTGTTCAGGTTGATCTTGAACTCTGCTGGCGCGGCAACCAGGAATCCACTCTTGGTGGTGTCCCGTGACTCGCTCAGATTCTCTATGTCCAGGTTCTCGATCACGATCGCTCCAAGTCGCCTTAAAACAAGAGTATGTAACTGAGTAACTAAATTGCTTTGATTATGATCGAAAAGGAAATGATGACCAATTCTGTTGACTGTTCGATCATGAATTTATGGAAAGAGTAACTCTATTGTAAATTACTCTTACTTACCTCATTGTTTCGATATGCTGCTTGTACACTGTGGTCATCACTGTCTTTGTTTCGAAGTGAAAGAAGCCATTTGGGATACCAATCCTCTTGCTACTTAAGCCGTCGATCTTCAGAAACTGCTTGTACCCGCCTTTAGGGATGTACTGGGACGCTGCCATTGTGGCTTCAGCGTCAAGGGCATCGTAACCGACAATAGCATCCAGCACGTGGACAGCGTCCGCTACGGTGCGACACAATGGTCTGCATTTTGGGTTAATTGGGAGCAAAACCAACGTGTTAATCACTTGATTGACAAGTTCGTTCAGCTAGCTCAAAAGTTAACACACACACACACACACACACACACACACACACAAATTAATTGCAAGTTAAACATGCACGGATTTCTGCTAGGTAGTCATCTTAATTACCCGACAGTGTCCTGCCTAAGCGTGAAGGGGATGACGCCGGAGCGACTGGTCAAGCCAACTGTTGGCTTGATCCCGACCACTGCATTCACGGACGCCGGGCAGAGTATGGAAGCTATGGTTTCGGTCCCGAGTGTCACGGCTGCCATGTTGGCCGCCGCGGCGATGGCTGAACCGGTGCTTGCTTCGCATGGATCCATTTCCAGCACGTAAGGGTTCTGCGACACGACGTACGATGCATGCATGTCAGACGAAGCAAGCATACCATGACGATGATTGAGGAAGAAGCTAGTCGTCATACATACCATGGCTTGTCCGCCTCGCGCGCTCCAGCCGTGGAGGCCCCTGGCGCTGCGCATGTTGCCCCACTCGGGGAGGTTGGACTTGCCGAGCACGATGGCGCCGGCGCGCCGCAGCCTGGCCACCACGCCGGCGTCGCGCCTGGCCACAGAGCCGAGCAGCGCAAACGACCCGGCCGTCGTGTTCAGCCGGTCGCGCGTCGTGATGAGGTCCTTCACCATCACGGGGACGCCGTGGAGGAGGCCGCCGCCGGACGACGACGCTTGGCGGTAGGCGCCGGACGCCCGCTCGGCGTCGGCGCGGGCCGCGTCGCGGAGCGCATCGGGGTTCACCTCGATGACGGCGTGGAGCATCGGGTTCAGCCGCGCGATCTGGTCCAGGTAGTAGCGGACCAGCGCCGTCGACGTCAGGCTGCCTTTCTTGAAGCCGTCCTGGATGCTCTCGAGGGTGGCCTCTTCGAACTGGAACGCGGCGCCGCCGGCGGTGACGGTGAGAGCAACGGCTGCGGCCAGGAGCAGCAGTCTCTGCCAAGCCATGCTGCATGCCTGCCTTTGTGCTGATTCTGCCACCTGATGAGATGAATGCCGCACCGCACTGCTACCTATATATAGACCCGACATACAATGGATATATAGCTCCTCCGGGATCCCATATCAGGATGTCAATCTTTGAAAGTATTTTTATGTCATTTTTGTCGCTAGACCTTACCTGCTTGAATAATGATGTTACCCTGTTAACAACTCCGCCCCCAGATCGATGACTTTTTGCTATGGGGATTCCCGTTGTTTTTTACTGACACGGAGCTTCCTGTGTTTGACTTCATTTTGGCTTCCCTAGCGTTTGTTGAAACCGGGAATAGCCTCCTAGGCCATGGTTAATAATAATATAGGGTCTATTCTTAATCTTATGCTGTTACAAATCATATGTAGTAAATTGAAAAGCTAACACAAATAATAGTTAGCTATAGATCATACATGTTGCAGGTTAACAAATTATAAATAGATGGGTAAACTCTCCTCGTGCGAGCGAGTAAGGGCTCCTTGATGGGGAGGACAGCATGGAATCCTCGATCATGCCCATCGTGATGGATAAGTCTCTGTGTAGGTCTTTATGGGGCTGCAGCAGTATGGTGGTATTGCTACCCATCAAGGACAGTATTCTTGACTGGAGGACAGTATCTTAGCATCTAGGACTAGCATCTAGGACAGCATCTAGGACTAGCATCTAGGACAGCATCTAGCACTAGCATCTAGGACAGCATCTTATACTAGCATCTTGATATATGTTTGGCTGGCTAGCAGCCTATAAATATGTATCCCCAACCCCTCAGGTTGGCATGGTATTTTGTGTGAGAAATAAACTAGAAAATTACATCAACTCCTAGTATCATCCTTTCTCGATGAGAGTAAGAATTCTACTACTACCAAGAGTAAGAATTGAGCGACTAACAGATCGACCAGCTGGAATCCAGACTCGATGGGTGGAGTGGAGATTCAGCAGATTTCCGTTCTTAAAAAAAAGCAGCACATTTAACGGGTGACCCCTGACTAGATAGATGGTGGACGCCACGTTCCTAAATGCTAACCTGACTGAATGGGAGTCAGAGAGGGCTGTGACATGATCTTCACCGACTGGCTTCGAGCTGTTGCGGAGGTGGAGTTTGCCGAGCTTGTTGGCAACAAAGTAGCAAGGATGAGATTGATGCGATAATAAAATCTCTACCATCAGATAAGGCACCTGGCCCAGATGGCTTCGATACAGATTCTGTTAGAAGATGTTGGCCAATCATTTGTGAAGACTCTTATAGGCTCTGTGATGCTTTTTACTCTGAACAATTATGTCTTCAAAGCATAAATGGCTCCTACGTCACTCTAATCCCTAAGAAGGATGATGCACTCAGAGTAGCAGATTATAGACCTATCTCCTTGTTGAATACTTTAGTGAAAATTTTAACTAAGATTCTGGCGAACAAGCTTCAAGTTGTTCTACCGTCACTGGTACGTAGGAATCAATATGGTCTAATTATTCTAATGGTTGATTTTGAGAAGGCTTTTGAAGTGGAGCATATAGTTTGATGATGCAAATTATGGAACATAAAGGCTTCCATAAAAATGGTCGAACTGGATGAAGGTAATTTTTGGTTCGGGAACATCTGCCATTCTTTTGAATGGAGTTCCTGGGAAAGTTTTTCATTGCAGAAGAGGGATTAGACAGGGTGATCCTTTATCACCTTTTGTTTTTGTCCTAGTTGCTGATCTTCTTCAGACAGTGCTTAATTCATCCAGAAGGAATAATCTATTGGCCCTCCCAATCCCTCTATGAAATGATGAGGATTTTCCTATTCTACAATATGCAGATGATACTCTCATATTTATGCAGGCTGATGTTGCTCAGTTGAATCATCTGAAGGATATCCTAGCTGAGTTTGCAGGATCTACTAGTTTGAAAGTAAATTTTGATAAGTCCTTTATGGTTCCTATCAATGTGTCTGACGACAGATTAGACATTTTAACCAACACTCGGGGTTGTTCTCAAGGTTCTCTACCTTTCACCTACTTAGGCCTTCCATTAAGCATAACCAGGCCTTCGGTAGCTAACTTTTGGCCTCTGGTCTCCAAGTGTGAGAGAAGATTGGTCGTTTTTTCTTCTTTTCTCTAAGTGATGCTGGCCGCCTCACAAATGTTGTTCTTTCTGCTCTACTAACCTATGCAATGTGTACCTTTCTGCTACCAAAAAATAGTCATTAAGCAGGTTGATAAATTTAGAAAACACTGCTTATAAAGTGATCCTAATTTAAACAATAAAAAGCCTTCAAAAGCAGCTTGGACAATGGTTTGTTTACCTAAACTGGAAGGTGGCTTGGGAGTCATAGCTCTGTCAGTTGAAAGCCTGTTGATAAAAATTTTGCATAAATGCTATAATAAAGTTGATGTTCTCTAGGTCTCTTCAATTAATCTGGGATCACTATTATATAAGAGATAGGCTGCTTTATATTAGGAGAACTTCAAGAGGATCTTTTTGGTGCCGTGATATTCTTAAACTACAAGTGCAATTCAAAGGTATGACTATGGCCTTTGTGAATAATGGCTCATCATGTTTTTTGTGGCATGATCTATCGGAGGGATCAGTTCAGGCTTTTCCAGAGATTTTTTTCCTATGCTAAGAATCAACAGATAATTCTAAAGGTGGCTGTCTCCACAAGCACCCTTCAAGACCTCTTTCATTTTGCCCCTCTCTAGTGAAGCTTATGCATAATTTCAAGAGCTTCAGTTCATTCTTCAGAACTTACAAATGAAGCAAACTCATGATATCTGGTCATATATTTGGGGATCCTCCCTTTTGTCCTCCAAAGAGGTTTATACGCACCTTTTGGGACATCGTTTTGTGCATAGGGAATATAAATGGTTATGGACTTCAGCTTTTTAGAACAAAAGAAAGTTCTTCTGGCTCATTCTAAAGTATTGGTCTAGCACTAGATTCCTCCTTAGACGGCGACATATGCATCTCCCAAATTATAATTGTGTTTTCGAGGAAGATCTTCTTCATCTATTGTTCCATTGCCCTTGCCCAGGCCTGTTGGTTCACTCTCACTCTTTACTCGCCAAACTCTGATGATATCTTGGTTATCTTGGAAAGCATCAAAGATTAGATAAATCAGCCCTTTTATGGATTATGCACAATGACATCATTTTCAAGAATCTCTTTCACTAAGTTCAAAGAAGCAAGTCTGTCTTCAAGAAAAAAATTGCTCTAGTTATTCTAAGAGCAAAAGCAGCACATCACCCTTTTATAGACTTATGGTTAGAAGGCTTTGTGTAATTCTAGCTATTTTATTTTTGACTTTTTTGTCTCTTGATTTAACTTTGTAACTCTTTTTACTCTTTAATACAATTACAGTAGGAGTTTAAACCCCTCCTGTTCCATAAAAAAAGTATAGGCTCCAAAATCAGAAAGCCTAGTTCTTCGCCAAGGTGACGGTGAGGGCCAACTGCTCCACCGAGTCGACGATCAAGTCTATTTTGACGAAGTTGATCGCCTAGCCTTGAGCAAAATGGATGACAAAGTTCATCCTGTCTCTCTCCATACTAGATTGTCCTCTACTCAATCTGCTTCATTCTTTCGATTCAACAAAATGTAATCAGCAAGTTCACGCAGGGAGCTTCTTCATCCTATATATGCCTCACGCTAAGCACGTTCATGGCTGCAAGCGTCGGAAAGCAGTCGCACGGATTCAGAGAACATGCTCCGCCACATCACGCCAACAAGCGGCGCGAACAAAGCACGACGCGAGCTCGTGAGTCTTCTCACGCACAACGCGCAGCTCAGCGAGCCTCTTGAATGAGCAGCTCCTCCGTGCAGAGTTTCCTCAGACCGTGTTACTTGCATCGCAACGTGAGCGCCGCTGATCTCGCTGCGGAGGCTCTCCACGGTCACCGTCGACCTTGTCGCGGGGGCTCGCTCTGCGATCACCGTCAAGCTCGCCTTGGGTGCTAGCTCCACGGTCACCGTGGACGCTGCGAGATCATCGTCAAGCTCGCCGTCGGTGCTCGTTCCTCAGTCGTTGCCAACCTGGCCGTGGAGCATGGTCGTCGTGGCTGGCTCCTGGCTACGGCTTGCCTACTTGTGCGCTAGTACATTTTGTCCACCCCGTGGGAACCGTTTTATCCGCGGGTTTCAAACCGCTAGAACTATTGTTTTAACGGATTGGGTTGGTTTTTGCCCAAAAAACCGTATAAACCGGACCATGTAGGCCTAGATCCAAGTGCGTGAGTCCTGCGTGGCGTGCTGATTATCTGTAATTTTTTGACCGGCTGATTATGAGGACATGTTATGCATAACGGATTTATATACAAAATTTATATGGGTGAAGAACCGAGAATGGCAACCACAGGGGGATGAACGGGAGCTAAGATTATTTTTACTGAAACTTTGACCGCTGTCCTAAATCACACCCAAAAACTCGAAACACCAAAATGAAGACACCGATGCCAACTAGGTGACAGGATGCACTCAACAGCGACTTAGAAACACAGCGAACCAAAACCTAGAGCGGTGCAGCGAGCGGAGCAACGAAGCACCAGTAAACAGCACCGCTGTACAACCAGCCAAGTCGGCTTGGCCGATTGAGATCGGCCTAGTCCTTCGCCAAATTCAGAAAGCTTCATGATTTGGGTGTGATAACGTGCACCAAATCTTCTCAAATTTTTATCACAACCTCCACATACGATATCATGACATCTCGACAAGTTTCATGATTTTTGGACTTCGTTTGCATTTTATAGAATTTAAAAACAATTCGTCCACAAGTTCGTGGTCATGTTTCGTAAACAAGATGTTCGAAATTTCAGGTCGGTTCCTGGATACGGCCTCACCCTACACTCAATACCATGAATATCATTTTTTGAATCATTAAATTCCATTATTCGAAGCACGTGCAGTTCAAATTTACAATTTCCAAAAAAAATCAATTAAATGAAATAAATTAACTAAATATAGCAAACAGTTCGGGAAATGTACAAAATTTCGACATGGAGTACCAAGTACTGTAAGATGACTAAAAAAGTTTGAAGGTCAAAATACAAAAAAAAAATTGGTTTGCCGAGTGTCAACTCGGCAAACATGCTCTTTGCCGAATGCCAGCTGCTAGGCACTCGGCAAAGTGTTCCCTTTGCCGAGTGTCCATGGGGACACTCGGCAAAGAGCGTGCCAATTTTTTTAAAAATGTTTGCCGAGTGCCTCTCCGCCCGGCACTCGGCAAAGTGGTATTTTTTATTTAAAAAAAAGATGCAGTGCGGTTTAGGGTCTAGATTTAAAAAAAAAACACCTTTGCCGAGTGCCCCGATCTGGCACTCGGCAAACCGACCTCCTTTGCCGAGTGCCAGATCGGGGCACTTGGCAAAAGGCCCATCCACACTTAACCACTGAACCGTTACCTCCCTCCCTCCCACACACGCGCGCCGCCGTGCCCCGCCCGCTCACCCACCGGCGCCCCCTCGCCGCCCTTCCCCGCGCCACGCGCCGCCCTCCCCTCCCCATGCGCCGCCCCCGCAGCTGCCACCGCACTGCGCGCCGATCGCCGCAGTCGCAGCCCGCCCCCATCCCCACGCTGCATGCCGCGCGCCGTAGCTCGCCCCCCTTCCCCGCGCCGCGCGCTGGCGCCTGCCCCCGCCCCCGCCATTCCCTGCCCCCGCGCCCGCGTGTGGCCGAGCGTGGCTAGCTCTCCCACGCTGGCCCGCCAACGCCGGTGGGTGAAGGAGGGGAGGAGGAGGAGGAGGAGGAGAAGGAGGAGTAGGAGCCGACCCTACCCCGGGCGCGCCCTGTGGATCGCCCGCCCTGACACCGCCGGTGCCCGACCCTGTTCCCGACTCCGGTGACCCCGACCCCGACGCGGCCCGCCCCTACCCCCGGCACCCGTCAGGTATGCCCTCTCTCTTGTTGTTGTCGTGGTAGTGATAGTTGTAGTAGTAGTGCTAGTGGTAGTAGTAGTAGAACTAGTGGTTGTAGTAGTAGTATTGGTGGTAGTAGTAGTAGAACTAGTGGTAGTAGTAGTAGCAATAGTGGTAGTAGTAGTAGTAGTAGTAGAACTAGTGGTTGTAGTAGTATCAATAGTGGAAGTAGTAGTAGAAGTAGTGGTACTACTTGGATATATTCTTCTGCATGGATTGATATCCAAACTACATGGCTTCTCTTGAGACATATGTGCTTGTCGGCCATCGTGTTGTTGTTTTTTGTAGGTTTTGGAAACCTCACCGTGCAGGGGAGGTTCTGCCGATTTTTTAAATGAAAGTATTTTGTTCCATTTTTGTATAGAAGAGCCTGTCAGAGCTGAGTCGGAGTTCCCGTCACTGTGTCGGTCTACCTGCACCGCGTCGCCTCGCCACTGCACCGACCCGCCATGGCCTCGCTAGCCTGATTCCGCCGCCACCCTAGGTATAACCCCTCTTTCCATATCATGATTGTAGATCGCGTAACCCAGTTAGGCGTCTCCCATTCGAAAGAGATACGGTTGGAGGTATGCAGATCTTTGCATATCTTTGACCATATCTGTTTTAGATTGTCCATGTTTTCTAATTATGTCTTGTTTTTTTATTACAGGTGATTGAACAAAGATGACGGGCGACCATCATAGGTCCGTGAATTCGATTTACCAAAGACCATGCCGGCTGTAGGAGGAGGCGGAGGGATCGAACAGGAGGAGGAGGAGGACCGCCAGCCACAGGAGGGGGTCGTCTCCTCCCATGCCACATGAGGAGGAGGTGGCGCCCGTGGATGAGTTGGACGAGGAGCTGGTTCGACAGACGGATGAGGAGGAGGAGGAGGAGGAGGAGGAGGAGGAGGAGGGGGAGGCAGCAGGCACGGGTTCTGCTTCCTCCAACTCCTCTTTGAGTGTCTACCTGCGAGGTCTTGTGAGCCTCCCACAGGTTCCGCTTCCTCACCAACGCCAAGTGATTCGCCCCGAAGGGCAAAAGTAAGTAACTTTATATGTTATCACCACTACTTTATATGATATGATGAAAAAACTAATAATTTTTCTTAATCACTTGTGCAGGAACTAGGTGGTTGTGTTGGGTGGAAGTGCACGACTAGTCAACGGCATCCTGGGTCTTCTGTGCAGGCAACACTTTCCCGGCATTGTCACGTACGCATCGAAGACGGAGCTGGCCTACTCGTTTGACCACTACGCCATCGCCCTCGATGCGGAGTACTCCAACAAGGCGGCGCAGGTGAAGGCAGAGTTTTGGGTAAGTGTCCCTCGCGCAACATTGCTCAATACGTCGTATTCATTGGACTTTTCTTCAAATAATGATTGGATACATCACTTTTGTATGCGAGGAGGGATTTGAGGCCAGGGCGGAGCAGGTGACTACCAAAGCCTGTGAAAAACTCGTCACCGACATGCATCTCGAGGTGCGCATCCAGGCCATCGTAACCTACTATGGGTCGAAGCTTGGAGAGAGAAAAACCAAGAAAGAAGCAAGAGAGATGCAGCTGACCCAAGAGCAGTACCTTGAGGTAAATGAAGAACATCAATATTGATTCGTTTTGAGATTAAGTTAGTTTAATTTGATCTTCTTATATGTCTAATACTTGGTGATGTGTAGATGATTCCCTGGTGGTGCCAAGCGTATCCCGAGTGCTGGACGATGATGGTGGAGAGGTGGTTCACGGAGGAGTACCTCAAGATGCACAAGGATGCTCGGGACCATCGTTTGTAGATGTAAGGTCTAGCACATGATCAAGGCAGCCGTAGCCTCGCCGGATACAAACAAGCATGGGTACGTGAATTCATTTATCTATTGTGACGCTCAGTTCTGCCTGATTTCTAATCATCGTGCTATCTTTCTCGTAGTTGGTGTCACATAGTGGCCAGGATTGCTCGGACTTCTAGGCATGGTGTATGGCCCACAAGGGCAAGGTGACGTCCGATGTCTCCTTCAACCTGGAGGACTTGCCCGAGGCATACAAGAACCCGAGCGTCCACTCCCACATCAATGAGTACATTGAGGTGACGAGGTCGCTCCTTGGGTCAGACCACGATCTAAGCACCCAGGACTTCGATGGAGAGGCCGTCATGAGGACGGGGCAAGGCAAGAAGCATGGGTGGTTCTGGCTTGGTGACGGCGTCATCGACACGGCCTCTACTCCCTCACTCTCCTAGATCCAAGCACGAAGCATGAGCGAGAGCCCGGCCATTCGCACACGGCCGACCGCTGCACAGCACCGGTGTAACACTCGGTTTTAAGGACAAAACCTGATGCACACCATATGTGAGTCTTTAGAATCAATTCTCACATATAGCTACAAAAGGGAGGTGATATCAAATAATAATGCTTATTATATAACGTACTTAGTAAAAGAGATAACCTTAAAAAGCAATCAACGAATGGACAACTCCGATCTCCGGGTGTAAACTCCACTCCACTGGATCCAACTGACTGGTTGATCACAAGCCTAACTCCTTCAGACTCTAGCAAACTGTTATCCAGCCTGAGGTGTGGGGGAAATTGCAAGAGTGAGTCCATGTCGAACTCAAGCAAATATAGCAACAAGGTAGTCTAATCCATAACCACATGATCAAGTATAATTGAATAATGAATTGCACATAAACAATTAAATGAACATACAACAATTCCCTCAGTTTTCCAGGGCCGCCCGTATCCGTGGGCACGGCTAGTATACCAGTTTATTAAACTCTGCGTAGAGGTGTACACTTTCACTGTGAGTCATGATTCTCAATATGCTCGGGTTAGCTAGGCCCAAAACATAGAGAACCATATAAAGCCACCCAAGAGCTCGTCTAACCGGCCAGGGCCGCAGGGTCATCAGATATAGGAACCCCCCTTCCAAAAATAAAGTAAAGGGCCGCTTCCAAAGCTAGGCTCAATAGGACAGAGGCTTGTCCTATACCCAACTCGCAGACCTCTAACCAGCTAGAAAAGGGTTTCTCAAGCAACTAGAGCCAGAGCCATATAGCCCTCACAGCTTGTACTATAAGTCCCAGCTTTTGCCAAAGGATAACATTCATCATTTATGTTTATATCATATTTCATTAAACAAGCCCAAGATCATGGTCACAGAAAGAAAACCCAAGCTATACTTGCCTTAGTCTTGCTTTACACCCAAAGCAACTTGCTTCAGAAGCCTCACTCTATCTTCCATTCTGCAACTTCTGTAGCTTCGGTACTCAGCTTCTGATCACCGGCGCTCACAGACGATTCTCATTCTACTCGAAGCAAGCACCACGCATTGGCAAACATACGAGCAACAAATAAAAGCAACTAAGAACAACACACCACACGAGAGAAAACAACGTACTAAAAGAAAACTAGGTGCTACAGTCACAAATCACAAGAAAACACCTAAAACGAAACTACCGCTAAAAAGAAACAGATACTGGAAGATTATTTATATTATTGTATAAAAGAAAAGAAAAGCTTATGTGCTTGATTTATTTTAATTAAGCAAAGCCATGTGAAGAATATTAATTTAGTTTTAACAAAGCATATTTTAATTCAAAAGCCAAGTTGAACCTAGTCATGTTTTATTTATAAAATATGTCACATATTATTAAAATCATTTCGACTTTGCTTTGCAAAAGAAATAAACATGTGAGAGCATTTATATACGAATTTAATATACGTGTTTAAAATAAGGAAATTTATACTTTAGAAGCATATTAATATTTGTATATACATCACTGATGAGTTATAAAACCTACGTTGCTTTTAAATTAGAAAGGTAGTTGTATGCATATTAACCAAATTAATATTTAAATTATAAACTTCAGAGTATGTGATATGATAAACGTGATTGCTAACGTGTGAATTACAGTCACATACTGGAGCGAAAAGAATAGACTAAACTAAATTCAGAGACGCATAATTAAACGGGAGGACATGACTGCAGAGATTTATGTGAAGCAACATGGAAGATGGAGTGATCAGTGAATAAACACTCAGAGAGAGAGAGAAAGACCTGTACGTAAATCCTTGGAGAACATGCATGCAGCTTGCACGATCGTAAAAGACAGCAACTTGAATTCTTAGGACGGCTTCTGCTCCAGGTGGCAAGGGAACTTGCACAGCTTCAATAACAAGGAAGGATGACATAAAGCATCTGAACTGGTGATAGGCAATGGGCAACTGCATGGACGGGTGCACATCACAGATAGAAAACTAACCGGATTAACTAACAGATACAGTAGATCGACAAGAGCACCATCGTGCAGATGTTTCTTACCAAAGCATGGCAACGATGAACTCGGAACGGGACGGCCGGGGCGTTGATGATCTCAGAACGAGTCGGACACCAGGCCGGCTTTGCATACAAGACGAACGTAGATGACAGCCTTGAATGTTGCATCGTTAGGGAAGGCGCACGCAACAATTCTGGTGGTGGCATCGATCGATGAACTTGGGCGGCCGTGTTTTGACGAGAGCTAGGGCATGGGATGCCTTCATCATGCCGTAATGAAAACAACCAAGGACATGTGCAGAGAAGACATATATGCGTCGTGGCCTTGCATCCTTAGGAGTGGCTGGTGCTTCTTCACGTGTAGTAGATGTAGACAGGAAGCACGGCTAGCATGTCGTCAACTCGACGACCGGAGAAACAAGGCAGAGGCCTGCAGCTCTGCTAGGTCGGGAGGTAGATCGATTTGGTGCAGAGCCGGCTTGGATTGCAAGGTATCGCATCACGCTGATTCAAGCAGCACGACGCTGGGTCTCGGTCTCTCGGACTCTCGGTCGGGCGCAGGCCTGGGCTTCAAGACGGTGGCGGCGTGCCTTCACGGACAAGGAGCTCCAGCGATGAGGAAAATCGATGATGTGCAGGTACAACTCGTCGGGGCGCACGGCGGCTGCTACCAGGATGCCTCGGCGACTTTGGTGGACGGACTGCTTCTCGATGGCGTGATTCAAAGCGATGGCAGGAAGGAGCTAGGGCGGCTAAGCTCAGCGGTGGTGCTCAGCGGCAGGATGAGAGAAACGACCGGATGCAGCTATGCGTTTGATGTAGCGATGACGACCACCAGAGTTCTGACGGGCAGCCGGCTGAACCAAGAGATCGATGGGTGCTGGGACAGCAGAACTTTGGCGGCGGCGGCGACTCCGGAAAAAGGATTTCAGATCCTCAATAAGATCAAAGAGAGAAACGTAGCATGTATTTATATGCGCTAGGTTAAAACCAAGATGGAAAAGGACTAGATTTTATTATTTCAGAATTAATGTGTTTTATGACTAAAACCAATTCTAGAAAGTCTAGAATTATTATTTGAGCCACGAAAAATACTCCGAAGATTCTGAAGATTTGGGAAAAATTCTCAGAGACATTTTGGAACATGAGGAACCTAACCAAAGTATTTGAAGCTCAATAAAATATATTTTGGAGCATATGTAAATTAGATTATGCTAGCAAAAATGTGAGAACGAATTCTAGAAAAAGCTAAAAAAAATTCACGAGAAGTTTTTAGAGATATTTTGATGGATGAGAAACTCAAATGAGTGATTCGGAGTAGAACGAAAAGAGTTTGGGAAGCTCCAACGAAAGAATTAAGCTAGAAAACAAGGAATTTTAATTATTAGAAAAGACAAGCATGGGCTGGTGAAAGATAAACGACTTACTAAACGTATGTTGAAAATTTTACTCACTCGAAACACCAAGTCAAGCAACAAGCAAACATCACATCAAGAAAACAAGCCCGTCATATTAATATGAAAAGTTTGAAAACACAATTTGAAACTTACTTAATCTTGAAAAATTTTATACAAATATTGAAATCATTTTTTTATTTAGTGTTTCCTATTCACAACCCAAAATAGGAATTTTAGGGTGTGACAACCGGGTCGACGCACTCGAGGTTATTCCTGATTTACTTATCATACATTGATCTTTATATACCTTAATGAGCTTTGCATTACTGAAACATTGGAGTGAAATATTGCAGGCCCGGCTGGAACAAGAAATGAGACAACGTTAGGAGCTGGCGGCCCAGCTAGACGTTGAGCGGACCGAGCGGTAGGCCCAGGCGCAGAGACTGACGGACATTACAGAGTTCCTACAAGGGCTTGAGCAACGTGTGGGCTTCTCTCTGCCAGCTGGGCTGTTAGTTCCACCTCCGCCTCCACGTCCTGCAGCTGCAGCTACTCCTTTGAGTATGAAAGTTTTTTACTTTCGCTTGTGCTTTGCTTGTATGGCCTCTATCTTCCTAGATTAGCTATCCAAATAATCTTGTCTCATATGCAATCTTTACTCCTTTGTGTAGTCTCCATCTGACGGTGGTTTGAATAATCCACCTCATGCACCTCCGAATGATGGAGCTGGGCCTTCACCACAGTCGCAGTGGTCGAGATGAGTGCACGTTGTATTTTTTTTATTTGTTGTTCACTTGGTGATGAACTTGTGATATACTTATGATGCACTTTGTATACTTTGATGGACTTGTGGATTTATTTGAATGGACTTGAGCACTTATTATTATATATGTGATATATATTGTGATGGATGTGATATGTGCAGATGGATGTGTGGATGGATGAGATATATATGTGATGGATGAGATATATATGTGATGGATGAGATATATATGTGATATATATTTGTATGAATTTATTTGTCATGATGGAATGTAAAAAAAATAAAAAAAATGCCGTTTTGGGTCACTTTGCCGAGTGTTGCACTCGGTAAAGGACCCGTTGCCGAGTGCTATGGTCACAGCACTCGGCAAAGCTGAAAAAATGGGCGCTCGGAAAACCATTTTTCCAGCTTTGCCGAGTGCCAAGACCATAGCACTCGGCAAAGTTTTTTTTTTTAAAAAAAATCAAACTTTGCCGAGTGCCAGACAGAGGGCACTCGGCAAAGAATTTTTTTTAAAAAAAAAATTCAAACTTTGCCGAGTGTCGGCCAGAGGGCACTCGGCAAAGAATTTTTTTTAAAAAAAAATTTAAACTTTACCGAGTGCCAGCCAGAGGGCACTCAACAAAGAATTTTTTTTAAAAAAAAATCAAACTTTGCCAAGCGCCAGCCAGGGGGCACTCGGCAAAGATTTTTTTTAAAAAAATAAAAAATCTTTGCCGAGTGCCTGTAGGGTTGGCACTCGGCAAAGAGACCGTCAGCGGGGCCAGCGCCGTGACGGTCGGTTTTCTTTACCGAGTGCCCTCGGGGCTCTCAGCAACCGGCATGTGGCCTCCCCAACTCATATGCTTGTTGCGAACATTTCCGCACTCCTGTGGCATCCCTAACTCATCGTCTGCTGCGAACATCCCCCACTCTCAACCACAGCAGTAGGTTTCACCGTGCTATCCACTCGCAGCGGCTGCGTCCGCCGCGCCATCCTCCTGCTACGCCCATGACACACCATCCACCGGCCCCACTCTGTCACGACCGTCCCCATCGTACCCCATCCTGCACCACGGCCCGCCCCAATCTCGTGTTGCACCGCGGCTCCATCCCATGCAGTGTGGGGCGACCCCTGCCATGCCCCCATCCACCTCATCTATCATAGCTACGGCGTGCACCGTGTCACTAGGAGGAGGTCACCAACCGTTGCTCTCGACGTCCCTATGACCCGAACTTGCTGGCTACCATAGTTCTACACTAGGTAGGCCATGGCCGTCGGCAACGTTCTGTGTTTCAGGCGTTTCAGACTTTGTGTTTCAAGTGTTTCATCTAGATGTTGCAAAAGTTGATCTACGACGTTGCACATGTGGCAATGACATATATGTATGTTGCAAGCCTATGTTTCAAGAGTTTTAGGTGTTTCAAACATATATTTCAAGTGTTTTATTTAGATGTTGCATATTTTTGCTATGGCTCTATACACATGTTTCAAGCGTGTTGCAAATGTTTCAGATGTTTCATAATCATGTTTCAAGTGTTTGATCTGGATGTTGCAAAAGTAGATCTCGATGTTGCATATGTTGCTATGGCTATACGCACATGTTTCAAGTGTATATTTCAAGTGTTTTTATCTGTTTCAGATGTGCAAGTCTTTCATCTTAATGTTCAAAAGTAGATCTGGGAGAGTACATATTTCAATGATGTCGGTGGTTGGCGGACAGCTGCCTGCTGGTGCTGGGGGGCACCGTCGTGAGTCACCATGTGGGCACCTGTGGCCAACAGACGCCTTCGCGGCGTGCATCCACAGGCAGGGCAGGTGACGAGACCCACATGGGGCCTGGGAATAGGCACGGGTGCAAGGTGGGTTGCTAGGGAGCGGGATGGGCTATTGGGGCATGGAATGGGCGCAGGGGGCGCAATGTAATGTCTGGATGTGGGGACATGGGCGTTGGATGGATGAGGACTCAAGTGGTGGGATGCAGTGCGAGAAAACGCGCGGGACCTACATCCGGACGCGTCGTCCATCCAAACATCCGTGCGCTAGCCCTTTTCGCTTCGCTTATACTCAAACCAGTCTTAGAGCATCTCTAGCAGCTCAGCGATACTTCATCTCTAATAGGATGGTACTAGTGATCATCAATACTATTTTTTTTCAGATTATTAGGAAAGATGCTACAATAGATCACTAATAATCTCCCCTAATATATGGGACCCATATGTTAGACTATGTTTTTTAATTTTCTCTTTTTTACCTTTCCTTTCCTATCTGTGACAACATCACCTCTACAGCCCCAACCCAAGCCCCGGCCCCAGCCAGCACTGTGCTCACCCTAGCCCTAGCCATCGCGAAGCCTAGCTTCGGTCGTGGCTCTCGTCGTGCCTAACTCTGGCCATGCCCCGCCCCGACCACCACAACACTCCGATCGTGGCCCCACATGCCTAGCTCTGGTCATGGGCCCTACCACGCCCAGCCTTGGTTGTGTAAACCGCATCGCCCACCTAGATCTGGCCACCATGATGCCTCGCTCCAACCATGCCCCCGCCGCGCAGCCCCAGCCACGGCCATTGCCGCAGCCACAGTACTTAGTAGTGTTAGTAGTAGTTAGTAAGTAGTAGTAGTTAGTAGTTAGTAGTGTTAGTAGTATTGTTAGTAGTAAGTAGTGATAGTAGTAGTGTTAGTAGTAGTAGTGTTAGTGTTGGTAGTAGTACTTGTTGTTGTACTACTTCGATACTTTCATCTGCATGGCAAGAGAACTAAAGTACATGGCTCGTCTTGGTATATATATGTTTGTTGGCCTTCGTGCCTATGTTTGGTATATATGTGGTTGTTGGCCATCGCGCCTACATTTCTTGCAGGTTTTGGAAACCTCCTCGTGCAGGGGAGGTGCTACCGAAATTTTCCATGGATTCTAACCTATTGCCTTTTTATGTAGGAGAAGGACCCGTGGGAGGGACTCAATGACCCCAATCATCTTCGTCGGCGCTGCTGGTCTGCCTGCACCGCATCGCCTCGCCACTGCACCGACACGCCACTGCCCCACTAGCCTAACTCCACCGCCACCCTAGGTATAACCCCCTCCTCCTTTGCATGCATGTTTTATATGGTCACGTAGCCCAGTTAGGCATCTCCCATTCGAAAGAGATACGGTCAGAGGTATGCAGATCTTTGCATATCTGCGACTGTATCTTTTTTGGATTGTCCACGTATTTTGGACAGCCTGTGGATGCGTAGATGAGGTTAGTTTCCATGGTTCGCTCCGATCCGAGACAGACTTTCGGCATCACCTCCCTGTTGTTCTCCGGATACACACTCGCCCTTATAGGACGTGTATCGGGAGAACAGCGGGGAGGTGCTGTCAAAATTCTGTCTCGGATAGGAGCGGAGCATTGAAATTGACCTCATCTACGCATCTGTGGGTGGGATTAGGACCTATCCTCACCTATTAGATGGTAGGAACGGTGTGCAGATGCAATTGCTGGTTATATTACTCGCTTACATATGTATATGCCAGAGGATGGAGAACCATGATTGGATGTACATGGGACACACAAGTATGACCCCAGAATGGATGACTAAGACTAATGCTTTCTTGGAGCATTCATTTGGTGAGGCTGCTAGAGGGTCGAGTCGGATGCCATGTCCCTGCAGCAAATGTGACAACCGTGTAAGAAAGAATAGGAAGAACATGGGGGAAGATCTTTGCATGTATGGATTCACGCCAAACTATACCTACTAGATCCACCATGGTGAAGCCAATCGTATTAGAGAGGAGGTGGTGAGACCACGCCTCAAGGCTTTTGATGGAGATGCGGGGGTAGCAGACTGGATGGATGACTTTCAGGAGGCACAGTTC
Organism: Miscanthus floridulus; assembly: GCF_019320115.1. NCBI lineage: Eukaryota > Viridiplantae > Streptophyta > Magnoliopsida > Poales > Poaceae > Miscanthus > Miscanthus floridulus. The sequence goes on along the minus strand of NC_089591.1, from coordinate 15,603,993 downwards.
GGTGAAGGATTAGAGGACGAGCTAGAGGAATCCGCAAAGGCATACTACGATATGCTGTCTTTGGCACAGAAGCCCCTTCACAAAAAGACAATGGTTTCGCAACTGGATGCCATTGGACGCCTAATGGCGTTCAAGTCGTAGTGTAGCATGAGTTGAGACAACTTTGATGGTATGTTGACAGTTGTTGGATCCCTGCTTCCGGAGGGTCACATTCTGCCGAAGAACTTGTACGAGTCATAGAAACTTCTTCGTGCCCTTAAGATGCCGTATGAGCACATCCATGCTTGTCCGAATGGTTGCGTCCTATTTAGGAAAGATCACAAGAAAGCAACGCACTGTCCAAAGTGCAAATCCTCTAGGTATCTGGAGGTTGACACTAGTGATGGCAAGAAGGAACAGCTTGGTATCCCCACGAAGGTGCTACGGTACCTTCCTATCATACCAAGGATCCAACGGCTGTACATGATAGAGGAGTCCGTGAAACAGATGATATGGCACAAACATGGCAAAAGATACAATGCTGATAAGATGGTACACCCATCGGATGGCGATGCATGCACCCATTTCGATGGCATACATCATGGTAAAGCTGAGGAGGCTCGGAATGTACATGTAGCGCTGGCAACAGATGGGTTCAACCCCTATGGATTGCTGGCGGACCCTTACACTTGTTGGCCCGTGTTCGTGATCCCCCTCAATCTCCCGCCCGGCATCATGTTTCAACCCAAGAATGTATTCTTGTCACTGATAATTCTTGGACACCCGGGGAACAAGATGGGTTTGTTCATGGAGCCTCTCATTGATGAATTGATCCTTGCTTGGGAAAAGGGGGTACTGACATATGACCGAGCTACAAAGATGAACTTCACAATGCATGTGTGGTACCACTACTCCCTGCATGACTTCCTAGCATATGGCATATTCTATGCGTGGTGTGTTCATGGGAAGTTCTCATGCCCAATATGCAAGACAGCTGTGAGGTTCACTTGGCTGAAGAGGGGTGGCAAGTTTTCTTCGTTTGACCAACATTGTCAATTCCTCCCTCTTGACCATCCATTCAGATGAGATGTCAAGAACTTCAGGAAAGGGGTTCAAGTCACCGACCCTGCACCTCAGATGATGACCGGTGCCGAGGTCCGTGCTGAGATAGAGGCTCTCAAAGATGATAAAGAGAAAGGTGGTTTTATTGGATATGATGAGGAACACCAGTGGACTCATAAATCAGGCTTGACTAGGCTCCCCTATTTAAATGACCTTCTTGTTCCACACAATATTGATGTAATGCACACAGAAAAGAATATCGCCAAGGCACTTTTTGCAACACTCATGGACATTCCTGATAAGTCAAAGGACAACGTTAAGGCTAGACTGGACCTGGCAACGATGTGCGATAGGCCAAAGCAAGTGATGAAGCCTCCCGCGCCCGACAAGAAATGGAGAAGGACTCCGGTCGATTTCATCTTAAAAAAGGACCAAAGGAAGGAAGTACTACAGTGGATCCAGACATTAATGTTCCCTGATGGGCATGCGGCGAATTTGAGTAGGGGAGTGAACTTGTCCACTATGTGAGTCTTAGGGATGAAGAGTCATGACTACCACATATAGATTGAGCGGCTCCTTCCTGCGATGACCCGGGGATACGTCCCTGAGCATGTGTGGCGCGTGCTGGCAAAGTTGAGCTATTTCTTCTGCCAGCTTTGTGCCAAGGAGTTATCTCGGGGTGTGATTGATGACTTGGAGAAAGTGGCACCTGTGTTGCTCTGCAAGTTGGAGAAGATCTTCCCACCCGGCTTCTTCCTGGCGATGCAGCATCTGATTTTGCACCTACCGTACGAGGCACGAATGGGGGGGCCGTGCAGGCCCGTTGGTGCTATACAATTGAGAGATGTCTAAAGATTCTTCGGAAAAAGTGTAGAAATAAAGCCAAAATTGAGGCTTCTGTGGCAGAGGCATTCATTCTGGAGGAGGTGTCAAACTTCACAACAGCATACTATAAGGATGGCCTTCCCAGCGTGCACAATTGTCCCCCTCGTTACAACACGGACGAGAGTTCATCGAACCTCAGCCTTTTCAAAGGGCAACTCAGAAAGGCAAGCGCATCGGGCACCAAGACCTTGCGGCATGATGAGTGGCGCACTATCATGTTGTATGTGTTGTTGAACCTTGACGAAGTGAAGCCTTATGTGCAGTAAGTTCTCAATGAGCTTGTTACATACGCCCTTGTCACTATCCTCCATCTATCGAACCCCCTTATCTCTTGTTTTTTAGGGAATTTCTAAAAAATACTGGAGAGGGAATAGGGCTCCTTCCCCTTAAGAAGAAGATAGTCTTCTCAAAGATGGTGTGCCCGATTTCATATCCTGGTTCGATACAAAGGTACCGTCCAATTTACCTCGTTCAATCTTTGACATCCCACTTTGCTCCTACGAGCGAGTAATGTAATGATCTATCCGGCCTCACCTTGCAAGCCCGCAAGGATGCGGAAATGGATGCTGAGTTGAAAGGGCTCGCCAAAGGCTTCACCTACAAGGTCAAGTCATTCACCGTTTATGATGTGAATGACTATCGCTTTCACATAAGAAACTACAAGCGGAGTCGGCCCAATCGGAAAACCATGAATACCGGAGTTCGTACGCCCGGCACCGATGAGCGCGACTACTACGACATAGTAGAAGAAATATACGAGCTCAATTTTGAGTGTCGCAAAGCTCCTAATCAAGTCGTATTCAAATGCCATTGGTTCGATCCTAATGTCACGAGAACAGCCCCTGAGATTGGACAAGTCGAAATTCGACAGGATTCTATCTATCAAGGAGAGGGTGTCTATATTGTGGCTCAACAGGCCACGCAAGTTTATTATCTCTCATGGACGTGCCAAAAAGACCCCAATCTTATCGGTTGGTACCTTGTGCAGTTGGTATCGCCGCATGGTAAGCTGCCTATCCCAAACGATGAGGATTACAACTTTGACCCAAACACACGGGAGTTCTATCAACCAGAGGGGCTAGAAGGGAGGTTTGACATAGACATGTTTTCGCTGATGGTCATGGAAGTAGACAATGACATTGATTAGGACGATGGAGATGAGGACGACGGAGAAGGGGTGCAAAATGCTAAGGACTTACAAATGCTTGAGCGATTATAGTTAGGCGATGACAATGATGACAACGATAGAGATGAGCCTGTTTACTCAACAATATTGATAGTGATGACGACACCTATGATCCGGCCGCTGCCGATCGTGAAGAATATTTCTAATTCATGTAATACTATATTATTATTATTATTATTATTGCAATTATGTTTCGTTCATTTTGCATCTCTTTATAAGTACTTATAATTTAACTATGCTAATTGGTTTACTCTTTGAAATTGCAGGCACTCAACAAAATGCCGGGCGGAAGGCAGGCCTGTCGGGGGGTCAACTCCCTCTACATGAGGGAGCGCTCACCACCCCACGCTGAGGAGGACCCCTTGCCGGAGCCGCCACCGAGGAGGATGAGGGTACAGCCGGCTGCCACCCCGTCGGTGGACGAGGACGACCAGGTGGTGGGCCTGCACATAGGAGGGGGTGGCACTTCCTTTGACTCGTTGGACCATGGGGAGGCAACGATAGCAACACTAGGGGGTTCCACTAGCACTGCCTCTGGCTCTACCTCGTCGGGAGTCTACTTGCGCGGGCCCTCGCAGCTCCCGACGCGGCCGATCCCACTTCATCGGCGCCCAGTGATTTGACCCAGCGGCGACAAGTAAGTATTATTTCACTACTATTTCATATGACATGTTGAAAATCGAACTGCATCTCCACTATTCTTCTTAATGACTCTTGCAGTAACTGGGAAGTTGTGTCCGGAATGGGCCGGCACATCAATGGCACCCTAGGCCTTCTGATTCAGCAGCACTACGCTAGCGTGGTCACCTACGCCTCGGTGACTTCACCGCCCAGGACGTGGGACCACTTCTACACCACTGAGGACAGCGAGTTCAGAACCGTTGCGGCGCGGGTCAAGGCCGAGTTCTGGGTGAGTCTTCATCGCACTAAATTGGTCAATACTACGCATTCATTGGTTGTTCTTGAAATAATGAAACGATACATGATGTTTGTATGCAGGACTTCTTCAGGTGCGACGAAGGGTTTGAGGATCGGACGGCGTGAGTGAAGGACAAGGTCTGTAGGTCCCGACTCTCGGACCTGTACTACGAGACACGACTCTAGTGCATCATCAACTACAGCGCCGACATCCTTGGTCAGGTGGTGAGGAAGGCTAATGCCAGGACCACGACGCTCACCAAGGAGCATTACCTCTTGGTAAGTACAAAACATTAATACTGACTCCTTCCATGAAGAATAGGTAGGCTTCATTTCATCTTCTAACATATCAATAACTTGATGGCATGCAGCAATGTCTTGATTGGTGCGCTAGGCACCGCCTCTGCTGGGAGGACATTGTGGAAAGGTGGCTCTCGGAGGAGTGGGCGAAAAAGCACAACATCCGTCGGGACTGCCGCCTACAGATGGGTGGGGCGCCACACCACCAAGGCAACCGGAGCCTCAGCGCGTACGCCCAGACACAGACCTCCTAGCACACAAGGGCAAGGCGACGGCCCCGGAAGTCACCTACAACCCGGCGGACGGGCCTGAGGCGTACACCAGCGCGAGCGTCCATAGCAAGCTTAGCGAGTACACCTCGACGGCCTACGAGCGCCATGGGGAGGACTTCGATCCGGCCACCCAGCCCCTAGACACAGACCTCCTGATGAGGCTGGGAGGAGGGAAGCAGCACGACTGGTATTGGATGGCGGACAGCACAGTCAACTCCGCCTCTATTCCCAACCTCGCCGAGATTCGAGCAAGGAGCACGAGCTCCTCCCTCCCCATACGCTCTCGGCAGCAGAGCTCACAACAGCAGATGGCGGAACTCTAGGTTAGTACTATTTTATTCGTCGTTCATTGCTTTTACACATCTACCTTGCCTTTGCATTGTTTAAACATTGCGGGTGGAATGTTGCAGGCCAACTTGCGGAGGTTGGAGGCCTAGCAGGCGGCCCAGACGGAGGCCCATCGGCTGGAGATGGAGGCTGTACAAGCCCAGAGGGGGGCCGAGATGCAGAGGTTGCAGGACATGTTCAGCTTCATGGCAAGCCTTCAGACCTTGCCAGGTGTGGTCGTGCCCCAGTCGCTGCTCGCTCTAGTTGTGGCTCCTCCTCCTTTTGTAGGGACTCCGGTGAGTATATATGGTTGTTTATTTCTTTAGCTTGTGCGGCCCTCCTGTAGATACTCATGAATTCGCTTCTCCTTTATGCAGCAACAGTCGGCGGGTTCGAACTAGACTCCTCAAGGTGGCCCTTCTCCATAGGCCGGGTGGACAACTGGCCCTCCTCAAGATGGCAGTTCACACTCCGGGTGGGGAGGCTTGCAGTAGGTACCGTTTATTTGTTTCTTTTCATGTTGCATGGACTTGTGTTAGACTTAGCCTTATGTTAGACTACTACTAGAGACATATATATATTGTGATGGATATTGTCATGGATGATGCGAATATATGATGGATTATGGACAATGGATTTGTATGTGATGTATTATGGATGATGGATGTGTATGTGATGGGTTATGGATGTGTATGTGATATATCCTGTGCTGTGTGTTGATATATATGTGATTTCTTTGTTTGCGTTGATGGAAAGCAAAAAACAAAAAATAGCATTTTTCCCTCTTTGCTGAGTGCCACACTCGGCAAAGAGGGCTTTGCCGAGTGCCGTGACCATGGCACTCGGCAAAGCTGGGAAGCAGAGACCTAAGTTCCCAGCTTTGCCGAGTGCCAGAGCCATGGCACTCGGCAAAGATTTAAAAAAACAAAAAAATTTCTTTGCTGAGTGCAAGAGTATGGCACTCGGCAAAGAATTTTCAAAAAAAAAGAAAAAATTCTTTGCCGAGTGCCGCTGAGGTGGCACTCGGCAAAGAGGCCGTCAGATTTGACGTTGGTTTTTTTTTGCCGAGTGCTAACGTGACACTCGACAAAGGCTTTACCGAGTGTCCGATATGTGACACTCGGCAAAGAAACCTTTGCCGACGGGTTCTTTGCCAACTGCTCATTGCCTAGTGCGGCACTCGGCAAAGCCTTTACTGAGTGCGGCACTCGGCAAAGCCTTTACCGAGTATATTTCGGGCTTTGCCGAGTGCCGCAGGCACTCGGCAAATTGCCGGTTTCCAGTAGTGATGGTGTGAGTTTGGGTGTGCATTTCTCATTACCTTGGTTCAAACATGGGTAACAGAACACTAAAAACACACACACCATCATTCCATTTCTTGACTATGTATTTGGTAGATATGTTTGAAATGCAAAATTGTACTCTGTACATCCAGTGGCGGAGCGTGATGTAAAGTCAGTGGAATGAAGCACTGGTGGATTTGGCTCCGGCAGTGCAGGGGGCACCCTCGTAACTGCTGTGTCTAGAACTAGAACCGGCAATGATAAGATTCAAACTCAAGACCTTAACGTTACCATCCCCCGCACACGCGTACATGCCAGCTGAGCTACGCGATACATGTGAAGTTAGAAATTTGCCATGACTAATGGTGGATTTCGCATAATATCACCATTCAGTACATGTGTTTCTTGTATTCCCTGCCATTCCACCATTTTTATCATTTTCTTTATTTTCTCCATAAATTATTCTCCTGTATTGTCAATTTTGTCCTTGGCCCTTGGGACTAAACCTATGTAGAGATACATATGTTGGACTTACTCTTCACGAGCCAGGTCATATGTTAGAAACCAATCACTCCCTAAATCTCCATCTCTTTTTCCATTTGTTCACTACTGGAAACTACGAGTTTCCCTAAGGTTTTTATTGTTCCCTACAGTTTTCTATCAGTGGGAATTATCCGTCTCCCTAGGGTCCCATTCAAAACCGTAGGGAATCCTATATTTCCCTAGGAACTGCGTAATTTCGTCGGGAGCAGAAAGAGGAGTGGTCCTTCAACAAGCCATGCCATCGCCAACGTGGAACCTTTCCCTAGCAGGTGGATAGAAAATCTTAGGGAATCAAATCAGAATCCTAATAATCTCTAGGGCGCCGCTTTCTCCCGCCGCCACCCAATGTTCAGTTGCCTCCATCTACGCCTAAAGCCAGCACAAGTCCACAAAAAAACAAAAAAGAAAAGAAAGAAAGAACGCTCGTATTGTCTTCTCCTGTCAAAGCACGTGAGCCGCCCGGCCGCCCCAGCGCCTCGCCGCCTGCCTGCCCAGCGCCTGGCCGGCCAGCTGCCCCTGGCGGCCGCACGTCTTCCCCAAGACGCCACCCTTCATCCCCGACCCAAGCCGCCGCCCTTCCTTCCCTAGGCCAGCGCTCTTCCTCCCCAAGCCGCCGCCCTCGGCAAGCCACCATCCGCCCTTGCTAAGCCGCCGCCTTTCCCATTCTCGATCTGCTGCTGCCTCCCATTCCCTCCCTCCATGTCCTGTTCCTTAGATCCGAGGAAGCAAAGGATGGATTGACAGAGGAGGTAAGGTATGTTCTTGGGATTCCTAGTACATTCTTGTGTGGACAGCAGTAAGAGGATTGACAAACAATTGATAGGGATGTATTATTTTTAGGTCCTCCCATTCCATAGTCGAGGCACCCTTGTACTGCTTGGTCTTGTCTGAAGCTCTGTTGTGAAGGAAGTCACCACATGTTCACATCTGCATAGGAGGGCAAGGGAGCCTGACTTTCAGTTGTGCACAAAAAGAGGGCAAGGGAGCACCACATCTGTAGAAAGAAGGCTTCACGATCTGCTTGTCACTCCTGAACAAAGGGTTTCGGGTGAGAAGGAAATTTTCCTTTTCTTGTCACTCCTGAACAAAGGGTTTCGGGTGAGAAGGAAATTTTCCTTTTCTTAGTTCTTTTTGTATTGTTAATTAACTCAAAACAGAATTGGCATGTCTAAATTAATTTGTATGCTAATATGATTATAAAAGCTTGTGCATGAAAATTTTGGCAAGTGAGATGAAAAAGATGGTATGTTTGAAAATGGCTTGCCCATTATCTACACATGCCGCACTATTTGAGGCTGACTGAATCCTGCAACCTACATCCTACTCCATTGCCATTTGACAATAATATTTGAGCACCAATGCAACTAACTTGACCCTTTACTCACAGTATAAGGCTATGAAACTGCATTTCTTACACAAAAATATTTATGCCAGAGAATATTTATATTTAAGTGCATAAATCCTTTTTGTAGTCTTGCATTGCTGGCAGCTAAAACTATTTCTTATTTCACTACATTTTGACACTATTGCAAGTAAATAGCGTCATGCAAATGCATTAATTGGTGTGGCACTGGAAAATGAGTGCAACTACTCATCGCTTACAAAGTTACATATATGAAGCAATGCCTCTAAACAGAAAAGTGATAACAAAGATCACTTGTAAAATTAAATCTAGGGATATTTTCGCAACATCTAAACAGAAAATGAGTGCAGCCATCTTCTTTTTGTAAAACGACACAACAAAGCTACTAATGGAAGCATATGTATAACTCATTTGATGCAGTCCTAGAAATTTGCTTAGTGTTTTTCTGCAGTTTGGCATCTCCCTAATTTTGTTACTAGTAATCAATATATGTTCTATATAAACTTGTTTGCCTATTAGTATTAGAAGACATGCACTAAATTATGTGAACAATTACTTGCAAATTTTCTGTTTCAGTTCATTGTCACAACAATAGCCATGTCGATAGAAGACCGTAGTTGGATGTATGAAGGCTGGAATGACAATGGATGTCATTCCTTGGATTGGGTGTGAAATACAAATGCTTTCCTAGACCAGGCTTTCAGTTCTGTTTCTAATCTAAAAAACTTGGAGTAGTTTGTCCGTGTTCAGATTATCGCAATAGAGTTAAACGCAGAAGAGCCGTCATGAGCATGCATTTGTGCAAAAGAGGATTTATGCTTGACCATACTATATGGACTGCACATGGTCAACAACCTATTAGTCAGCCTACAATAAAGTATGCGTATGATACTGCTGATGGTTTAGATCAAATGTTAGCTGATTTCGGTGATGCAATGCATATAGAGTGTAGAAGATGAACCAACAACAGATGCTAAGGCATTCTATGCCTTGTTAGCAGCTTTAAAAGAGCCGCTCCATAGCTACACTAGTGTTGCACTGCTAACAGCTTGTAGCATGCTTGATGGCAGTTAAGTCACAATACAATCTCCCCATAGAATGCATTAATAAATTATTGGATTTGTTTGGTGTATGTCGATGTACCATCTTTAAATCCATCGCCTGATAATGTAAGTCTAATTGCTCTATATTTGTTTATTTGAAGGGCTGCAACTGCAGTTATTTGTTCCTGTCTCATGTGCACAACAGCTGTGGTTGTAAATGGGTGCAGTTCTTCTAGCAAAAATACATGTCTGCTATAGCATTAGCATCTATATCTCATGTACACATGAATGCATCCTGATTTTCAATTTCGATTACATGGTGTGCTTCTATCTGTCTTTTGTTAATGTTAATTGCTATCACATCTCAGCTAGTCTAGTGAAACCTATTTTCAAATGCTATGTCTTTGAACCTATTTTTTGGTATAGTGTTTACCGTGAAATTTCCACTTATTTAATAAAATTCAATTTGTTCAATTGAATAGGCTTGTACTAGTGGCTCTTTTGTTGGAATAGAAAGTCCTGAAGAAACATTGAGTAGGATTGCTCGATTTCGTGGCCACGAAAATGCAGTAACTACAAGTGGTGGTGGCAACTACTCTCCTCCGATCGACGAGTTTCCATTTTTCTGAATTCTTATGTTACCAAAACATGGCACTTATATTTTGTCGCCAAAACATGGCACCTATGTTCTGTTGCCAAAACTAACATGAATTAGACAACTCCTTTTGAGTTAGTGTTTAACTGTTAGATGGACAGTTATTAATAGTGAATGGGCACCATAATTGTAATGTGATGATGCATTGTTTGAGTTTGAATGCATTAAATTATTGCTGATGGTATTGTGTCAACGTGTTCAAATTTGAATTTTGTATATAAAATCAATTACAATTATTTGAGGTCAAATATGATGCCATGCCAGATATATTTCCCTAGAGATCAGTTTCGTCCTAGGGACAATACATTTACACGTTAGATTTGTGTCAGCATGCACAGCAGGTTCCCTAGGGAGCCGTTTTTCTAGGGAAATCAGAATCCCTTGCGGTTTCAGTAAAAACCGCAGGGCACCTTCATATTTCTCGTCGAAGTGTTCCTCAGGACTATTTTCCTATGAAATACCGTAGGGGCTCAGGTTCCCTACAGTTTTGGGTCTTTTCCCTGGGAAATCAAACCTGTAATAACTCTGAAGAGCTTGTTGTTGTTATTCTATTCCAAAGAAGAAAAAAGATTTGTTGTGGTAAGTGGTAACCATGTCCTCAGTGATGGTGATAATTAAGGAACGGGGTACCAGCCACTAATAGATTTTGGAAGCTCATGAGAGGGATCAACGTTTTCCTACAAGGAATCTAACATTCTCATAGAATAGGTCCAATGTTCATGGCCTGCCAAATGGAAGAACACAAAAGCAGAAACAGAATTCTACTCCGTATATCAGAGTCAAGAGTCATATGCCCATTATTATGGTGCTCGCCGACAGAATACTGAACAGTGAGAGCATGGCTCGGTTACAGCTGCTCCTGCTCACGGCCGTCGTCCTCGCGCTCACCGCCGGCACCAGCCGCAGCTTTGAGTTCCAGGAGGCCACCCTAGACGCCATCCACCACGGGTTCAAGAACGGCAGCCTGACGTCGACGGCACTCGTCCAGCACTACCTGGGCCAGATCAGCCGCCTGAACCCGCTGCTGCACGCCGTCATCGAGGTCAACCCGGACGCGCTCCGGCAGGCGGCGCAGGCAGACGCCGAGCGGCGGTCGTTGTCGTCCGGTGACGGCCGGAACGGCGGCGGGCTGCACGGCGTGCCCGTGCTGCTCAAGGACAACATCGCGACCCGCGATGCGCTCAACACGACGGCCGGGTCCCTGGCGCTGCTGGGGTCGGTGGTCAGGCGTGACGCCGGCGTGGTGGCCAGGCTGCGCCGCGCGGGCGCCTGTCGTGCTCGGAAAGGCTAACATGGACGAGTGGGCCAACTTCCGCAGCGCCATCGGCACCGGCGGGTGGAGCGCGCGTGGCGGGCAGGGCAAGGTGAGTGCGCTGTCGGCTTTCCGCTTTCCTTCCACGAATTATATAGGCAATTTAAATATGCAAGCCTTCCGTGCTTTTGGTCTGTGCGAGCATACTGCTGTTGCTGGAAATGTGAGCAAACATTGAACGAAATCAAATTGATCTTTCTATTACAGCTCAAGAGTAATTTTGACATGAATTTGATCTGTGGCAATTTTCCTTATGTAATTTTCTGGCTTTCTTCCCATGAACTTGTGACAAGACATTATATTAGTGGACACCGCGGGGAAGCATCAGACAGTCTTTGGCATTGATGCTATCGCTATGAATGACACCATTTAGTAACTGGGTTTGTCAGTGAGTGGAGGTTTCTTGTGTTTGTGAGTAGGTGCTTTATTTCAAATTTGTATTCGGCAAAAAAAAAAAAAAAAAAAAAACAATTAGAACTGAGCACATTTTGTTTTCCAACTCTTTCAGTAATTTTACAGAATCACTATCACTCTCAAACCATGGCATTGCATAGAATGCTAGAAGCACTCATCACGTTGAATTCACAGAATCCCTATGTTCTATCCTCGCCCCCTTGTGGTTCAAGCACGGGCCCGGCGATAGCAGCAGCGGCAAACATGGCAGCGGTGACACTAGGAACAGAAACCGACGGATTCCATACTCTGCCCATCCTCGTTGAACTCCGTGGTAGGAATCAAGCCGACGGTGGGACTGACGAGCCGGGCCGGCGTCGTCCCCATCTCTCCCAGGCAGGACACAGTTGGGTAAGCATATATATTGACTGTTTGATGATAGATGTTGATAATCCTATAATCAGTTAATCAAGCAACAACAAAGGAAAATGCAGGCCAATTTGCCGCACAGTGGCCGATGCCGTCCACGTGCTGGATGCTATCGTGGGCTACGACGAGCTTGACGCGGTGGCTACGAGAGCAGCGTCCAAGTACATCCCTGACGGTGGATACGCGCAGTTCCTCAATGTTGATGGGTTGCAGGGAAAGAGAATCGGCGTTCCAAATGGGTTCTTCGATTTCCCAGATGGATCTGTCAGGCAGAAGGTGTACAAGCAGCACCTCGACACACTGAGGTGGGTGATGCATGATTCTCTTGACTCTGGCTGTTTTTATTTTGTTAAAATTAAAGGGAGCGAGTAACTAACTAACTAACTTCTTATCAATTTGATTGAAAGGCGAAATGGAGCGGTTGTGACAGAGGACCTTTCGATTGCAAACCTGGATGTGATACTGAACGCCACTGTCAGTGGGGAGCTGGCTGCTCTAGCAGCAGAGTTCAAGATCGCCCTGAACGCCTACTTGTCGTCTGATCTGTCACGCTCCCTGGTTGCCTCCCTGGCTGAAGTAATAGCATTCAACAAGGCGCATCCAGATGAGGTTAGCATTCGATAATTGATTGATTTTGCATGAGATCGAATTACTCACTGACAGAGTGAGTTCTTATGGATGGCAGGAGATGCTGAAACAGTTTGGGCAACTCATCTTCTTGGTGTCCCAGAACACCAGTGGCATCGGCTCGGCAGAGAAGGCGGCGATCCAGCAGCTGGACGACCTGACGGCGAATGGCGTGGAGAAGGTGATGCGGCAACACCAGCTGGATGCGATCGTGGCGCCGGATTCGAGTTCTGCCACGGTCCTCGCCATCGGTGGCCTCCCTGGGATCGCCGTTCCGGCTGGCTACGATGAGCAGGGGGCACCCTTCGGCATCACCTTCGGTGGGCTCAAGGGCTACGAGCCAAGGCTGATTGAGATCGCTTATGCGTTTGAGCAGGCTACCAAAGCTAGGAAGCCTCCCATGTTCAAGAACTGAACATGCATACTAGTAGCACTATACTATATTTCGTCATTTTTAATCACAAAGCAGCTAAAGCTGGGCGAGTGAACTGATATTCTTGCTGATGAATACATATATGCTAAAGCAGGCCAATGTGACCAGTATTTAGACGTGATGCTACAAGATTATCTGATAAAAAAATCATCACATCTTCAACTTCCTGATGATGGTGGCGGCAGTGGTCGTCACCGAAATTAGGTTACCATTAAGGGTTTTCTAACCAGTTGGCTTAGCAGACAATCATTTCATATTCTTCTAACGGCGCAGCAATCATCAAGGAAAAACAATTTTTCGACAGTGACTAACCCTAGGGAGTTACGAAGAAAGCTGCCAGAAGTCTCATCAGATTCTTGTGCTTGGCTTCAACAAATAAATTAAGAATGAATAACACCCATACAATGCTATAGAATTACATAAGGCCCTATTAGTTACGAAGAGATGAGACAGAACAAGTTGATCAGAGTATCATATAACAGGTCAACATCAATAGTGCCAGGCTTCCAGCGTAGGAAACCAGCAGAGATTGGTGCGGAGAATAATAGAGTTGGTAAACAACAAATAAAATGGCAGTAACAAGGCAACACATGTGGCGTTTTACTAAACTGCTAGGTAATAAAGCCACAAACTATTGGAGAGTTCTAGGACGATGCAACTCGGGGAAGTTTCTGACAACAATATTTTCTTTTTACTCGGGAACCTTCATCTCACTCTACTAAAGCACCAGTATTCTTCAACTAAACATCCATTTCCTTCTATGAATAATCCTGAAATTGGTATTGGGGTTACTGCATCTTGCATATCATGGCTCCTATACCAATAGGAGAATGGATGGCATCAGCCTGCATCACCAAGATGGTTAGCAAAGTGTTCTCTTACCTAGAAGATCAGTATGAATACCAAAGGGATGATGCAAAGGATAAACTAACCAAGCTCAAGAATAATCTTTGGAAGATACCATTCGTGCTGGACAAAGCTTCAAGCCTGCAAACAAAAGATCCAAGTATGCAATGTTGGCTAGGGAGTATCAAAGATGCGGCTTACCAGGCTGCGGATGTTCTTGATTTATTCATCTATCGCTTTTTTGAAGCAAAAGCTGAAGACATAGGAACGGTGATGGCCAAGTCATCTGATTATATTACTGTTAGTTCTTCCTCTTCCACTATCTCCGCAACAACCAACACCACTGCCTCTACCAGCACAAGCAGCAGTTCAACAGTAAAACGGTCAGTTCGTATTCTGAAACGTCTCCTTTTTTCTGATGAAGACCTTAATAAATTAATTGCAATTGTGGACAAGTTTGATAAGATTGCTAGTGAGATGCAAACATTCCTAGAGCTCACCGACCCAAGGGATAGGAAACCAGGAAAGGCACTTCAGTGGCGCAGAACAACCTCTATGCTAGGTACCACAAATTTTTTTGGTAGAGATGGTGAAGAAACGAAGTTAAAGAAACTACTAGAACAAACAAATGATGAATGCAGACAACCATATTCTGTCATAGCAATAGTTGGAGTTGCTGGTGTTGGTAAAACTGCGCTACTGCAGAGAGTATACAACCATTTTCGTGATATAGGACATTTTGATATCATGGCATGGCTCTATGTCTCGGAAAAATTTGGTGTCAAACGCCTCACAAAAGAGATGGTACAGTCACAGAAATGTCATAGACTTAAAAGGAAAAGAGATGGTACCAGCAGGGTTTCATGGGATGGCTCCATATCAGCAGACTTGAACAGCATCAGTAACTTAGATCTAGTTCAACGAAAACTTCAAAAAAAGCTGAATGGGACCAAGATTTTGGTAGTGCTTGATGATGTTTGGAACGAAATGAGCAGCAAATGGGAAACATTGTGCAAGCCCCTCCAGTTTGCTAGTATGGGCAGCAAAGTGGTGCTTACTACTCGAAGTCAAAAGGTTGCAAAGATAAATGGAGCAACAGAGATAATACATTTAGATGGCTTGAAAGGCAAAGATTACTTGGATCATTTTCAGCAATGCGCATTTGGCAATGCAACACCATCAGATTTTCCAAGATTGGTGGAAATTGGTGAACAACTGGCAATGAAATTGGCTGGTTCACCATTAGCAGCTAAGACAGTAGGAGGTGAACTGAAATTGAAGCTACAGGAAGACCACTGGAAAGATGTCCTTCAGCTCCAATTGTGGCAGATTAAACAGACAGCAGATGATATTATGCCAGCATTACAATTGAGCTATGAGCATCTTCCAGATCACTTGAAGCAGTGCTTTGTTTACTTTTCGTTGTTTCCTAAGAACTACCAACATCGGGGTGATGTGCTCATACAGATGTGGCGAGCCCATGGTTACATTCAAAAGGAAACATCGGATGAAAATGCATATCGTTATATTGATGATCTCTTACAGCTTTCATTCATTAAGGAAGCAGCTAATCTAGACAACCATTATGTAGTTCATGACTTGCTACATGATATGGCAGAATCACTCTCCAATGGAGAACACTTTCGAATTGAAGATGATTTCCAAGTTAGTATTCCAAGAAATGTCCGACACCTATATGTCAAGGCAAGCAATATTTCTAAGGTGTACATGAGTTTGGTTGAATCCCAGGAGAGTTTGGTAGAATCCCAGGATTTGAAGAAAAATCTAAGGAGCCTAATAATATGCCAGCACCATGCTGCATCTGGAGAAAGAATCCCTCCAGATAAGTTTAACAATGTTCTTAAAGAAACGCTGCATGAGCTGAGGAGCTTACGTGTCCTGGTACTACAACATCCAGAAGGTATTCTGCCAGATAATATTGAATCTCTGATCCACCTTAGGTATCTCGACATAAGTGAAAGCAGGATATTCACCAGTATCCCCAAATCATTATTCAGACTATACCATTTACAGGGGTTTATTCTGCAGTCATATTGTCAGCATAATATATGGAAAGAACTGCAGAAGCACATTAGTAGGCTGACAGCTGAGCCAGTTAAGATACTTAGCCCCAACCAGAATTTCAGGCATCAAAATGATAGGTAAGTTAAGTTCCTCCAGGAATTCTACAGCTACCATATGAAGAGTGATATCAAAATATGGATATTCTTCACTCTTGTCACTCACATTCTCTCTCTAAACCCTTGACAGGTCAACCAGAGGAAGCATATCCTGGCTATGATAATACTCTCAGAATCTGAACATTCCATAAAATAATGGTTAGTGTATTTATCTCACGCAGCATGTATTTATGCGGGCAACGAAACACCATCATTTATGACCAATTCTTAAATAATTCAGCCAAAGAAACAAACTGCTACTGCATCCACGCAGTCTGGTCTAATACAAGGTAGGCCAGAGGCGTATGGCAACCAAACAAAACATGCGTCATTATTCATGTTCTAAAGAGATAGGATACATTATGGCCCCTCTTAGTTAATACAGCCAACAAAACAAACTGCTGCTACATCTACACAATCTGGCCTGATAAAGGCTAGGCTACAGGCGTATGGCAACCAAACGAGATAAATGTGTCATTATCCATGTTCTAAAAAGGCTGGATACATGAGGGCATGATCGCAAAAGGCCGTGCTTAGGCATTGCAACTAAACTAAATGGTGGCCACTGACAGAAAGCAGCTGTTGCAAAAGTCAAAAGTTTTGATTTAGCATCTATCTGGTACAATGCAGAGCCAAAGACATCATGCTAACATGGTGAAAGAGCTCTAATATTCTGGATTTGGGGTTACCCAGTTCACTTCAACTACAAAGTGGGTACCTTTTCCTTTGAAGCCTCACATCTAGGTATAGCTGTAGCATCTGTTCATACACGAACGCATGCCCACGCTACCCACACACACCACACTCACACCACGTGTGGTACACACAGAACAGTAGACCGTCTCCCTCCAGAGGTCACTGGGACCATCCATAGTTCTATAGGCGACGGGGCGCATCATAATCCCTTTGGCTCCACGCAAGAGAGGTTGCAGATTTTATTGGGAACAAGTCCTGGTGAGAGACGCGAGTGCGATTCCTGGAATTGAACTCGCGCCAGCAGCGTGCACACTGGCAACGCTAGCCACCCGAGCACTAGCTCGGTTCTCACAAAGTGGATACCTGATGGTTATACTAAGCATTAATTGGCTCCTGTCCTTACAAAGTGATACACTCATACATGAATCTGATTAAGATTCATCAAGAACATTCACCATTCATTTTATACCTGTCTTAGGGTGTTTGGTTTCCCCTCATAATTTTTAGTCCCTATCACATCGGATGTTTGGACACTAATTTTGATTATGAAATATAGACTAATGACGAAACTAAATGCACAGATTGAGACTAATTTGCGAGACGAATCTATTAAGCCTAATTTGTCTTTGATTTGACAATGTGGTGCTACGGTAAACATGTGCTAATCACGGATTAGTTAGGCTTAATAAATTCATCTCGTGGATTACTGACGACATCTTTAATTTATTTTATTATTATTATCCGAACACTCGATGTGACACCCGATGTGACATCTCTTAAACTTTAGTCCTTGGATCCAAACACTCCATTAGGTTACTGAACCATTTACTTGCACTAAGGGCACTCACAATGTAGAAACTATAGTAGTTTTCATGTGCATTAATTATACTAACAGATAAGCAATTTGCTTCCTTCACACATTATTAAGATTCTTTAATGTTTGCCTCGATATGCACTAAGGGCACTCACATTATTAACATTCACCATAAGTCAGTGATTTAGCATTACATATTAATAATTAAAACTATTCCATTACAGTCTCAGTATTTATCCTTTCTGATAATGCAGACTACTATATTCCAAGCAGCCACAGAAAGAATTATAGTGGACCGCGGTGTACAACAAGCTGCTACACGGTTCTAAAACCTATCGCCTGGTTCTTGGCACGAGCGGAGTACAGAAGCATTACTAACCCCACAAGGGTGAGAATTTTCGGCCGGTCCGAATTACCACAATCCCAGTAAATACGGCCACAAGGGAGCCCAGATCGATGAAATTCTAGGAGCGGCCACACCAAGCGACACAAATATTTCACCGGGACGAATGCAAAAACTGCAGCGCTCAACCCCGGAACAATGAACGAGCAATTCACATCGATGACGAAAGGAAGTTGGATCCGCGAGGAGGAAGCTCTTACTCGGCTGAGGGTGGCGAGGAGACAGGCGTCTGTGTGTTTCCAGTCTAGCGCCAGCGGAGACGGTGCCGGCGAAGGAATCCGGCAGGCGGCCGCCGGAGGAGACGGTGACTAGGTAGACGACGACTTTGGGCCGGCTTCGGTTTCCCACTTCCACTATGCCCTCGTTAGCTTCGCTGAAAAACCCCCTTCCACTATGCCCTAGTTAGCTTTCGTTGTGAGAGAAAAAAACTAAGCTAAAAATATAGATTATAAGATAAGTGAACAGGGCCTATGGACTCGATCACTTTGTGATCTGTACTCAGCAAATTATTCATCCCTTTGCTCAAAAAATAATTGTTCGTCCCCAAAAAAAAATGATAATGTTAAAAAAAATCTCCCTAAGCCGAGCACACTGCTCTCTTCTACTAGATCCAGTCCACTTCTACTCTCTCCGAGTCCAGCAGTCGAAGTACCGCTCACGAATGACGTCTCTGTCCCCACTCTGTCGAGTTTCGGACCCCGGTGACTTGCCGCGACCCACCGCCGCTCTCCTCTTCTCCTCCGTGGCCGCACCCAACCCTCATTGGCTCCGTCTCCTGCTCCTCTTCACCGTGGCCCTCGTCGTAGCCACAACCTTCGTCTTGGTCCGCCCGCGCCTGACCGTTGTGACCACGACCTCTGCTGCCATACGGCCGCTCTCCAAGCTCTCATATTCTCGGATGGCTTCTGCTTTGGGTACCAGTACAAGGTCCCTCTCCAGCACATTCGCCGCCTCATCACCGGCACCCTCCTCGTCACCTCCCTCTTGCAGCTAGAGATGGCAAAGGCGTCATGGCCGTGCCGTACTTCGCGACCGCCTTGAGGCTCACCAGACATGGTGGTCACCGTCCACTAGAGTGTCGCGCCTCATATGTTGCAAGAGTAAGTGTTTTAGATGTTTTAAAGGTATGTTGCAAGTGTTTCACACGATGTTGCAAAAGTAGATCAAGATATTGCATATGTTACAATGGTTGTACACGTATATTGCAAACATCTGTTCTAAATGTTTCATCTATTTTTCCATACGTATATTGCAAGTTTAGTTATTTGGATGTTGCAAGTATTTTATCTGGATGCTGCGAATGTTTTATAATGGTTTTCAAGTGTTTTTCATGTGTTTTTGCGAGTGTTTCATCTGCCTTCGGACGTATGTTGCAAGTGTTGCATCTAGATGTTGTAAAAGTAGATTGGGTGTTGTATCTTTCTCCTCGCTTTCGATTACCTCACATCGGTGTCTCCTCCTCCCGGTGCCAGTTGGGTATCCACTGCTCCCTCCCTCTCTTCTCGATGCTAGTGACGTTCGGAGCAGTGCGGGTCCGCGTGGGCAAGGGAAACACAACGTAGACATAGGTGTTCGGACGTCTGGGCGCTAGCAAACCTGATTAAGAAATAATATTTTTTGGGCAACAAATTTAGGTGAGGTTTGGTTTTGGCATTTTGGACTGTTATCATTTAACAGCTTGATCTGATTCCATTGATGCTGTTTGGTTGGTTCTATCAGTAGCGGACCACGATATGAATGATATGGCCCTATAGAACACACGTATCCCTCCCCTCGAAAAGTGTTACGCGCCCCTGTTGCCCTGGTTGCTCGCAGTTGCGAGAAAAATCAAACAAACAATCACCGCTCTTTTGTTCCCTGAAACCATTTGAAACTATGATTTGATTCCATTCTTGTTATCATTAACAATGCTAGAAGCAAAATGCACCTAGACTCCTAGAGTGGTCAGGTTTGGTCGATTGGATGTTGCTACGTGGGAAACCAGGGGCGTTTGTTGTAAAAAAAATCATAGAGATTCTTTTGGGATCAAACAAGAATCATCTCTTATATATTGATAGATTGAAAATTGTAATTCTCGCTTAGTAAAAGATGATGTGGCACATAGTGAAAGATGACGTGAAACTTAGTGGAGGACAATGTTAGGTTTAGTCCCACGTCGGCAATTGATGGTGTGGGAGCACAATATATAAGGCACGGATAGCTCTCACCTATCAGGCTAGTCTTTTGGGTTGAGTTAGGCCTGAGGCTTGTGTATATTGTGGGCTCCGATGTTGAGCATGAGGGGCGTCGGCTGCCTGTGGGTATAGCGAGCCGGGTTAGATTCGGCTGTACACTCTAACAAGTGGTATCAGAGCTCATGGTCAGAAAAACCTGGAAAATCTCAGGGGTCACATGGTGACTAAGGAGCCCGTTAACGTCTCTAAGGTCACATGGGTTGTGTGTGATATGAAGCGTTGAACTCGGGGTCTGGATAACGTCTTCTAGAGATCATACGAGGTTTTGTGATGCGAAGAGTTGGGTCTGATATGTGACGGTGGAGATTGTTAGGTTTAGTCCCACATCGGCAATTGATGATGGGGGAGCACAATATATAAGCCGCGGGCAGTCCTCACCTATCAGACTAGTCTTTTGGGTTTAGTTAGGCCTGAAGCTTAGGTATGTTGTGGGATCTGATGGACTTGAGCCCGATGAGCGCCGGCTCGTGGCTATAGCGAGCTAGGTCGGATTCCTGCTGCGCACTCTAACAGACAATACGTGGATAGTGTAGAGATCATGACACCTAAGATGAGGTGAATTATGACACCTCACTCAAAAACCCAAACCACTTATAAAATCCTACACAAGATCTATGTAGTAATCTAGATGTGCACTAGATTTTCTAAGTGTGCTATCTCTAACACAAAAACAATTTTGCACCCTAGGTTCTAATCCTATCAATTAATTGTAGCTAGACTAGAAAGGTAAAGCGCATAACAAGGAATGCAATAAATAAATCTGAATATGTAAATTGAGTTAGAGGATCCAATTCCCACGTGATAATTTTTCCTGAGTAATCGTAAAGCTTGTTGTTTTGACTGGTCTTCGCTGGAGCCTCTCACAAGGATGTCCTCGTATGGATCATCTCCCTGGTTGGTTAACTCCGTGGATAATCCACGACCATTGCCCATGTGCAAGTGGTCTCTGTGTGGCCTCTTTTCTAGACTCCTCCCCACCATATTCACTATGGAGAGGTTTTGGCCAAATCACCAATGGCCTCTCATTCTCGTATACTGCCTGCAACGACACCATAAATTCAGTTGGTGTAATCTTGGAAGATTACAAGCCCTATGTGTATAACTATAGGTGCGTGCAAGGCATTAATAGCAAGGAGGTATACAAACGTCACTAAACATAGGGCCTAAACCTACAACAAGTGCTAATACGGTCTCTAACTAGTCTAAGCACTAATCTTAGCCCTTGCGAATCGTCTAATCTTCTCTTAAGCGCACTGGTGGTTAGAGCGCAAATGTTTGAGACTTAACTCAAGTATAGCTTTCTCAAGCTTCAACACACTACAAATAGTCGGATATGGGGGTATATAGAGCCCCAACCAACTTAATTATCGGTTAGAAGCAAGGGTTGCTTTCATAGTGAGCGCTAGAGCTCTTTGATGACCACAATGGAGAAATTTGGTGCCCTCACATGTGAACTATCCATTGTCGACCACTAGAAAGTTATTTATCTTGTAGTTCCAATAGTTCATTGTTGGACAATTCTAGTACATTGTGAACAAGGGACTAGGACCTCCTTGCTCCACCCATATTCTCTGGTTCTCTCTTTGGTGCATCACCGGAGAGCTCTGGTTCTCTTTAGCTCTCCACCGCATTTGTGCATCCTCTCTACTCAATCTTTGATGCATAACTCCAATGCCAACATCCAAAGTACGTTGTGCATTGCTTCCAACTCTTTCTCAGACTGACCTCACACTATGCCAAAACAGATAATCACTATAGGCCTATCACTGTCGAGCAATTTTGGACTGATAGTGATAGGGGTATCACTACTGGTTCATAAGCAACAACCCTATCACTGCTGAATTGTAAAATTGACTGATAGTGACAAATAATTATCACTATCAGTTGATAATAGAACCTGACAGTAATAGGTATCACTTTGGGTGCTATTACCCACCAGCAGTGATCCGTAACTCTCGGACCTAAAATTTGTATTGGATCCAAATAACTTTCCCACATTGGGTAGACACCCCTTTTCTCTCCATTCTCTCCCTCATGACAGATATTTCTCTCAGCTCTCTACCTCCCATCCTTCCTAGATCTCTTTGTTCTTACCAATCTGTCAGAGATATGGGCCAGGGGTACCTCACTACACCACAACACCAAGATTAGCGATGGATGGTCTGACGCTAAAAGTGGTTACAGCGACAGACAATCTGACGCTAAAAAGTTATAGCGGCAAACTTCTACAGACGGTGTAAGTCCTATCGCTAAAAATCTTTTGCGACAGACAGTACTTTTAGCGACAGATAGTCCGTTGCCCTAAATTTTTATAGCCATAGACAACCTGCTGCTACTCTTTAGCGACAGACACCCCGCTGCTACTCTTTAGCGATAGATCATTTGATGCTACATATAGTTTTAGCGACATATGGTCCAACAGTTAGTTTTAAATGGTTAAAAAATAAAAATTGATCGGTCAATAATTATTACAAATGTTACACTGAGCTTCAAAAGTTCATTCAGCAAATACACAACTAGAATCAACTTCAATAAAGATACATGCATTTTCACAAATTTGACCAAAAGTTTACAATAGCTCACATAGGTAAGCTCACCACATCTACTTCCTGTAGAGACAAAGAACATCTTCCAAAACCATCCAAGCCAATCTGGTTGTGGAAGCATGTGCCTTGTGCTACTAAAAGTAGTGATTGCAATTGAAATAATAAGAAAGTACATGACATTTATTTAGCATAAAATATAAAAATCATAGTATGAATGCAGAACACAGTAAAGCATTAAGAATTGACAAATTCAGAAAATGGAAACATAGTTTGCGTATTGAGCATGTCATATATACTCAAGCAAATACATTAGTTTGTGTGGAGATTAAATTTTTACCATTTACATTGATCAATACAACAGGTTGTATGTGTAGCAAAAAACAACAACAACAAAATATAGCACTTGTCCTTAAAATCACTTGTCTCTAGATTCTAAATCTACATTATCAAAGTAAAAAAAGAACTGATCCTTAAATTCACAAAAAAATTAAAATTAAAAATTAAAGGGATATAACAGACATTGCATTACAGATGTACATCAAATTACTTGTTCAAACTATCTGTGCCTCATCTTACTTGTCCTCCAACACAGATGGATAGATATATAATTTACACGGAACATAGTAAGGCATCACAGTACAACTCTTTGTATGTGGAAAAATCATTCCCTTAGTTACCTTAGTGTAAGAATCCACTAATGCTAGGTCTTCCTTTCTTCTAAGGCATCATCAAATCTTGATTTGGTTTCCAAGTTCTTCAGATGACAGCTACATAGCATAGTAAAGATCTAAAAGTAGGCAGCTATGTAAGGGAGGCATAAACTTGCTATGAACAAAAATGATGAACTGGAAGCTCTTTACTAATCTTAAATCATGGCATAAAAGTGTAAATGATATGCAGTGTAATATGCCCTGGTAAGGCCTGATTTTTTTTTGAAAACCACATTGCATAAAAAACTAGAGAAACATTCAGGATACCTAGCTGCAAGTCAAGTAAACTACATACCATTATTCTTGGTTCCCTTGGTTACTGCTTATTTCAAAAGTTGTATGTATGTAGAGCCTGCAGTCCACATAAAGGATAACTGAAAATATGAAACCAAAACAAAGATGCATAACTGAACTTGTAGGTATTTTATAGATCTTGTATGGAGAGGTTGCAGTCCACATAAATGATCTAGTAAGTCTAAAATTCAGATGTAGCTTAGCATGTTCTATAGGTTTGCATTCACTTTAAGTCGAGATAAGGGATGGGCTAGAGCTCACCTCAGTCACAGTGCTGGCAGCTGGATCTCATGACCTGCTGCAACTTATCAATAAATAGAAACCAAGAGTAAGCAGAATAAGCATAATCTGCTTTTCACAAAAATTTTCAAAAAGCAGCCTCTACAAAATCAAAAGTTGTGCAAACAGGCCCTCAGAGTAGAGTGAAATGAAGTTCAAAACTTAACTAGCCTAGCTATCCAACTGCTGCTAATTGGCATTATGTAAGAGTGAGCATACACAAATACTGCTAATGGCGATTTTAGAAGATTATTCTGCTTGACAAATGTCTTAACAGACAAAAACAAAAATTGTTTAAGCTAGAGAGGATGCACATATGCAGTGAATTAGCAAAGGAAGCACATAAAGATAGACAAACCTGATAAAAGAAGAGAAGCAGTCCATATAAAAGGAGAAGGTTAGCACTCAGTGCATATTAACTAAGAAAAAGAAAGCATCTATAAGATACGAAGGCTCAAGCTTTCTGAATTATTAGTATTGTAGTACTATGACCATTAAGAAGAAGCATAGTTCATTGTAGTGGTAAACTTTAGAAGGCGCAAGTATTAGCTTGAAGGATCAGAAAAAGGGGCATCTAACTGAAAACAACAAGATAATTGAAAAACATGACAAGAGTAAACAATTTATCAAAAAATATTATGACAATTCTATCATTCTGTCAGAAATATAGAATTTTATCTCAGAATTTCTACAATCCTATGATACCCTACAAGAAATAGTTATCTTCCTTAGATCATATAATACCTGAACTATCAAGACCTTTCACAATATGGACTGTAATGGGTTACCTTCCTTAGATCATATCCACTATTCTACAGTGCATAAACAACACCTCTTGCATAACTTTCCCAGTTTATGTTCTCAGGTTTATCAATAAGCAAGGATTGAGGTATAAGAACCACAAAGTGACCTAGAGTATTTCCTAAGCAATAGTATCCCATAGATGAGTTTATACAAACAAGAAGGAACTAAGCAATTAATATATAAACAGGACTCAGAACATATTAACTCAAAGGAGTGAACTTAGATGCACTTAGAGGTATACAGCCAGGTAAGGTCCTCCAATCTAAAAGAATACAGAAAAAATTGAAAGAATCAGCTGATGCACTTAGATGACACTACGTCACTACCATAAGTTACATGTGCTGTTGATTATGTGAACCTTGAAAAAACCTGTAACACGTATCAGAATATGATATCTAGACTGCTTAAAGCATACAACCTGTAGGCATTTCTAGCCTATAGGCATAACACAACATACTTCAAGCATATGGATATATATAGCTGCAGCCTACAGGCATTTCTAGCCTTTGAAATAAATTCGAAAAGGCATACTTTCAATAGGATTTTTTTATTTGTTAGTTCAGGTTCTGTGAAATACAGAAAACATCAAGCACCCTATCCACATTTCTAGCATCCACCAGTGATCTACTAACTGATAACCCCTAATGAAGGAATGAATGCACTCAGAAACATATAGAAACTAAACCTAGGTTATCGAGTCAAAAGGGAATCAAACTATCTATGAAGATGAGCTACCTATACTATGTAGATGATAGGAGCCAGTCACACATAGCAAAATCCCTATAGGTAAAGGACCTTTATGTTCTTAGTTTGGGGAAATTCATAGGAAATTGCAGCCATCATAGATGAAGGAACCATATCAATTTGGGGAGAGGAGACAACAAAGGGAGATATGTGGAAAACATGGGTCGAGGAAGGCGAGCTCGGGGCTAGCGGCGTGGTCATCGAGGGGGCTCCACCACTACCGTGGCGCCCCCATCCCACCTAGTCGCCACCTGTCATGAGGGATTCTGTCCGCACTGCAACCTCCTCTCCATCCTCCCATGAACCTATAGCCGCCACACCTCTCAAACCCTAGGTCTCCAATGCCTTCTCGATTTGCTTCCTTGCAAGTAGGAGGACGACGAGATGGAGTAAAAGCCAGCATCCTATCGCTGCCATGGAGCTTGCCACCACCATGCTCGGCCTCTGGATCTGAGAGAGGATAGGAAGTAGGGAGAGAGAAGAGTGGGGAGGGAGGAGTCGAATCTGAGGGAGAGAGATGCGGAGGGCCGGGGAGGGGGTAGTCAACCTATAGCCACACCAAAATGCTAGAGGGCGGAGGTGGCTAGGCAGGAGGTCAGACACCAAAGGTGCTAGGCAGCTGGAGGCAGGGTCATGGGGATAGGGATGGGGCAACTCACTGAAGTGGTGGATGGGGCACCGACGCTTGGGACTGAGGTGGGTCACGCGAGGCTAGAGCTAGCACTAGCCAATAGAGCGGCTATTTGGGAGAGAATTGGGATTGAGAAGAGCAGCGGCGATGCTGATTTAGGGTAGAAACGTTTCCCTTTGTACTCTATGGGCTGGGCTAAAATTCACGCTCGAGCTGGGCTCAAGTGGGACCATTTTTTAGCGATAGATTGTATGACGATATAAGTCACTTTAGCGACAAAAAGCAAACGGTGATTGTGAATACGTATACCAACAGACATTGAATCGCTAAATAAGGATTTAGCGTGAGATGGTCTCTGAGTTATCTTTAGCGTCAGATCATCCATCGCCAAATATAATTTTTAGGGTCAGATGTCTGACGGTGAAGCGGTGTTGTGGTGTAGTGCCTACACCGCTTGTATATATGACCACCACCAAGCTATCGGCCCAGCAGCTATCAAGGAGGAGGCTCGTAAGGACTGAAGGGATTAACCAACATGGAGATCAAGGTAAACCAAGGTAGGCGTATCTAGACGATAGCTAGGATCAATCTGTTGTAACAAACTAGGAACATAATCTGTTGGCCCGATCGCCCTCCCTGTAACCCTACCTCTCCTGCCTATATAAAGGAGGGTAGAGGCCTCAGGCTTGGGATCGATATCATCCATCTTCCACCTATTCCATCTACCTCGTAGATAGGAGCAATAGCCCCTATAATTGAGCATACAAATACAAGAGCAGCCGCACCACTAGAGTAGGGATTAGTGCGCACTGCACCCTGAACCAGTATAAATCTTTGTCTCATGTGCTACCATCTGATTCCATCTATGTGATCACATTGCTGGATATTGCCGAAGCAAAACAATCCGATAGTTGGCGCGTTAGGTAGGGGCCTTTCACGTTCAGATTTGTTTTTGTGTTTCAGATGGGAATTGTCTTCGACTTCGACAACAAACTAGAGAAGATATAGCTAGGCACGAGGATCATCTTTGGTAAGCTTGACTTCATCGCCAACTGGTTTGGGGACCTGTGCCTGCGGGAGCCCAAGCCAACTGAACGGGAGGAGGAGCAGTCGCTCCAGATCTGAGTTTTTGCCGCCAGTCTAGAGGAGGCTATCGATAGAGGGCCACTCGCCATCGCCTGTCGTCTAACCCTCCATGATCAGCTTTTGGCTAAACCCGGCCAAGAGCATAGACTCAACACCACTCTTTTCCTTTGCAAGATCAGGGATCTAGTACTAACAACGAATGTGGTACCCAATCCAATTCATTCCTGACCCTCATGAGTACTAACACACACGGCGACAACTCGCCCAATCCAGCTTCTTTAGGTTATCATGCCACCTTTTGGATCTCCTATGGAGAATCCAAAGAACCCGCGTCATACTGATTGGAATCACAGTGATGATGGCCTTAACTCGAACCTAGTCAGCGTCACCATCCACAATCTTAGCTAGGGCAGCACCGTCCTAGAACAATCAGACCACTCCATTGAGAGCGATTGCCTGCATTACATTAGAGCCACTAAACTCATTAACACCGTGGCTTCACGCCTTTCTTTATACAACCGCTACCAGTCACATGGAGTTAACCACACGGATATTGATGATGATGACATCATCTTGCATTCACACAGTTGCTATCTCAATGAAAATGATTACAAGGGGAATAGGTACATCACCCTCGACGTTCCCCATGATCATTTTGATTTTGATTATGCTGCACCCTATAAGACCAGCCAGCAGGCTCGGGATCGTCTGTTTAATCACAATGACATGTTAGCAGATGAAAATTGGAAACTCCAATGTCAGCTCCAACAGCAGAACATGGCTCAGGGATGATAGGCCAACAACGACATTCTATGAGTAGCTCTAGTGTTTTCTAACACTGAGCAAAACTTGGCTGAGGCCATGAGGGAAGCAGCGGTGATGCCGCAGCCATCCACTGAAGAGGGCCGATAGGCTTTCCAATGGATTCAAGAGCTGATAGCGGCCGCTACCGACCGCATACCAGTACCTAGTGATGCGTCTACCACACATAGCCATGCACCTCAAAACTCAGTGGATTGTCCACCCAACCGGTCTAATAGATCCCCATGGCACAATCTCAGACGCCACCAAGGTCCTGCCCCGTAACTAGGCGACAATGGAGGCGGATAGGGAGGTGGTGGGCTGAGGAGGCGGTGGCGGAGGGCACTCTACAAATAGAGGGAGTCATGAAGATGACAGGGCTAATGATGATTCAGGGAGTAGCTACTACTTTGATGGCGAGGGCGGTACCCATCATGATTGGAGAAATCCTAGGAACTGACCCGAGCCGGTGCCACGCGTCGTTGAGGGTGATTCTATGACTTGGTAGGACCCTTGTGTTTGGATACCGAATCTAATCGGCTCCAATGCCTCATAGGTTCCGTGCTCCGAACATTGAGAAATACGACGGTGAGATAGACCCAAAGATTTGGCTAGTAAACTATCTACCAACTTGCCATGAAAGCAGCATTCGCACCAGACATGTTTTTCATGATTCAATATCTTCCAATCTACCTCACTAATTTTGCCAGAAACTGGCTAAACAACCTTCGAAAAGGCACGATCAAGCAATGGGCTGACCTCGAAAAGGCATTATGTAATCACTTTGAGGGGGCTTACACTAAGCCAAGCACCTCGTGGGACCTCCTAGGATGCAAACGCAAGACTAGCGAGAGTCTCCTTGATTACATAAAGCGCTTTACACAGCATAAGAACAAACTCAAGGACGTCCCTAATGCTAGGATCATCATCGCCTTTACCACTAGCGTCGACAGTAAACCCCTTATTCGGGACATTGGGTGAAGGAAGAACATTAGTCTCCGTGACATGTTTGCCTTAGCCCATGAGTATGTCGATGGCGAAGATTGCTTTAATGCCAGTAATGGCAAATATAAATCATGACTCCCCGATGACACAGACCAATCCCCATCGATAAAGAAGGATCATAAGCATAGAGGCGAGCTCATGGCCAACGCCGAGAAACAAGAAGGCAATTAATCCAAACAAAGCTACAGAGGCCATGCAAAATTCGATGAGGTCATGAACCAGACATGTCAAAACGATGGCTTCCTAGTGAATCACTTGGCCAGGGACTGCCATACTTACAAACGTGAGATCATCGAAGCTGGCAAAGACATGACGAAGGGCAGTTGCTCGAAGAAGGCGAAGGACGGTGCCAATGTGGATGACAAAGGTGGCTACCCCAACATCGAGGGCGTCATGATCATCTTTGGGGGCCCATTGTCCTATGAGGACTGCCATCGCGAGAAGGTAACTCGATGTCTCATCTTTGCCACTCACCTGCAGTTCCTGTTTATTTGAGATGGTCAGAGCACCTGATCGCCTTCAATAGGGACAACCACCCCGATCATGTCATTAAGGCTGGTCGATTCTCTCTAGTGGTCAGTGCGGTCGTGAGACGCATAAAAATGACCAAAGTACTTATGGATGGAGGAAGTGGTATAAACATCCTTTACAAGGGCGCGTTCAAAAAGCTAAACATCAAGGCAAGCAAACTGCGTCCCTCACATTCTCCGTTCCATGGGATCATCCCTGGATGACAGGTTATGCCCCTAAGCATGATCACTCTGTCTATCGCGTTCAATGACCAGGTGTAGCAGAACCGACCAATTTATAAGAGCAGAAGTACAATGGCAACCCGCAAGTGGTCGCACTGTCATACTTGAGCCCATATAAACCCGGTAGTCCATCGAGTACCGCTAAGGGTCTCGATTAACCATCAACATACAACCAAGATCATACATGATTCAACATATATGTCACACGTTACATAAAGTTCACAATTATAGTTCATCCATCAGAGTACGAGTCTAGGTTATTACAAAACAAGTTTAGTAAAATAGTAGCGAAAGCAAATTAGAGTTTGAAACTAACATCTGCCATCATAGTTCAAATACAGTGCCAGCTCATGATCACACCCACAAAAGCATATGAGAAGGATTAATAAGAGATTCTTGCCTAGGGCTCACTCCTTATCCACGGTAGGACAGAAGTAGTTCTTGCAATAGCCATGATAAACTATACCATCTACAACAATGGGAATCAAACCCTAAGTATGAGAAGGTACTCAGCTAGACTTACCTATCATAAACCAAAAATAAAGTGACTCCAAGGATTATGCAAGGCTTTATAACTGGATCTAGCTTGACAACATTTTGCATAAAAAGCTTACCAATTCAGGTATATGGTTATAATTCGGTCATCAAGTTAATTATAGCTATCCATCTCTAGATTCGCAACTAGCCTATGCCAAACATATGGTATATCATTTAGAAGCATACAGTAGTAACCATAGCTGGTACAATAATTCCATGTTCATCATAACCATCTTTCCATAATATAATTACTACGAAGTTGGGACTAGCCAAGTTTCTCACTGTCTGGGAGAGATGATGATTCAAATCGATTTCAACTAGCTAGGAATTAATTCCTAACACAAACCCAGACAGAGTAGATCAATGGTCACCTTAGGTCACCTTTGGTACAACTCAGGTCCACATTTTATGGGTTCGCCCAGTGCCGCACAATTAGGGACAACCAGCTACCAGGACATTTAGGCCTAGCCTACCCTTGGGCTCACGTCTGGCTCCCCCACACATCCTTACTACCATCTAGAGTGCGCACTTTTATAGAATAGGGACCGACCTGAGTTGAGCTACTCAGCTTCATGGTCGTAACAAGTTATCCGGCCAGCTAAGTGAGAGGCATGCGTTCAATCTCAACAAAAGCGCCAACAATAGTATGGTCCTTAATCGGCATAGACGGAATCACATGAGTCAACATACACATAGACTCTGCCTGGCCTCCATTTACATTACCCCATAGTTCTTTTCCATGATAGCAAATATAGCCAATCGTGCTTCGGTATCCACCTATATCTCGCAGGTGACAGGAAATCACCTGACTTCTACCGGTCTAAGCATGGCTAAGCATATATTCGATCCTAGACCTACACAGGGTTAAAGGTATATGTATCTAGACAAGGTAGTTCTATGCATCAAGTGTTTCTAATGAACTTTTATAACCTAATGCATCAATCATAAAGGACTCAAGTGATATTTTGTAAAACATGGGAGACTTAGAATGCTCCAAGGCTTGCCTTTGAGGAAAGAGGTTGGCCAGTGATCCAGGCACTCAGGGAGGTCCTCGAGAGTTTGCTCCTCTTCTCCAAGAGCTATGGCCTGAGGCGTCTCCTACTGATCCTCCTCTTCTTCTTCATTGAACTCCAAAAGGGTTATCCCTTCGGACGATCCTATATGCATGAGTATGAAATAAGATATTACGAATGTATATATGATGATATGTATAATATGATATGATGTGATGAATGCATACTCATAAGTATTTTCAACAGCATTGGATTAAGGTGATAACAAGTTACATTTACTTTTACTGAGTAGGTGCATATCTCATCTCTAGTAACTTAAACAAACACTTATGTAAATTATTTTTAGGACTACAAGACAACAACCACTTGTTTTAATCATAACTGGAGTTATACACATCAAAATAATATGGTTGTGGACATTCTGGAAAGATTATGAAATTTCCTACAAGTTTATTTTAATCCTCTTAATGTTATTCAGCAGTTATCTATATCAAACAATTCAATCTTTCTAGAGAGCAAGTATTTCTGATAGCAGACTTTTAAAGCTATAATTCTTAAACCATAAGGCAAATGACTATGAAAATTTAACATAATGTATATCAGTAAGTTATCTACAACTTTATTATTAACCATCTTTATAGAAAAGATCATTATCATCATGAAATCATCACCAAACAGAAACTATACATGCAACCACCTAGTTGAATTATAAAATGATAATTAACTACTTGCATACAAATTTATTTATATTCATTTATTAATTTCCTTAGATAATAAGGTGATTTAAAGGGTAAATATTTCTAGCGCTTAATAAATTCTGAGAAAATTAGAGAAGCCTGCAAATGACCTTAGTAGTCTACTTTACAAATTTCATGCCATTTGGATAAGTGTGGCTACCTCTACAAAAATGACAACTTACATAGGCTTATTTTAGCAAAAATAGTTTAGCTTAGTGAAAAGTGCCAAGCAACAGATTTAATATTTTTATTACTTTCCTCCTAGCATAAAAATACTATGTAAAAATTGGTATGATCATATGTTATGTATTTTTACCCTAATTAATTTCACTAGAAACTAGCAATTAATTAGGATTAAATATGAAGACCATATTTCAAGTATGCTTACTATAGGTTTAGTATTTTTCCTGGCTAGAGCATGTCAACACAAGACCATCAAAATTTTAATCAGAATTTTATCACCTTTCTAGCTCAAGTTATGCATTTTACAAGATATAAACTACTTTAAAAGCACTTATCTTGCTCAATTTAATTCTCCTAGAAAAATACCCTAAACAGTATATTTCATATTTTTATCAAATACTACACTTCATGAGGAATCCAACAAAATTTGGTTCACCAAAATTGGACACACCTAGCTTGAGATATGAATTTTTGAAACATGCATTCAAATCTAGAAAAATAATTTAGAAAATCAAAACATCACACAGGCTGACAACTGGGGCCCACGGTCAACGGGACCCATCTGCTAGGGAGACCTAGATAGGGGATGGCACTGATCGGTGAGAACTCACCGTTGGTGAGGTCTCCAGCGGTAGCATCTTCACTGTTGCACTCTTCTCACCCCCGTGCATCGACTGGTAGGCTTAGTTGGCTCGGTGGTTCATCAGGGCAAGCTCAACAGCGGCCATGGCGGATGGCAGAGGTCAGGCGGCAGTACACTGGCCATCTCCGGCTATGGCACACTTAGGTAAGGATGGCTACTCCATCCTGGTGACCTTGCGAAGCTACGCGGTGCAGGTGAGGGCTCGAGGTGGCGTCGGTGAGCCTGGCTGCGTGCATGGCTGTGCGGTGGCGCACGGAGCATAGCGGTGCTCTCACTATTTTGGCTAGACGGCGGTGAAAGGTAGGTCTCCGTCATGCCACTAGCTAGGTCTAGGGTTACTCTACCTAAGATGCAAGAGAAAGGAGGGAGACAGTGAACCAACTCGGCGGCGGCGAGCTCGAGTGCCACGGTGGCCATGGCAGATGCGCGCGGAGCAGTGACTCGTTCCGGCATAGTCAAGTGGTGGCGTCATTCCTAGATTCAGCCTAAGCATCTAGACTCTAGCATGGTGCTGAACTAGAGAAGATGAAGGCATGCAGTGTGGTGGAACGGTCAGGCCACGATGAGTCATGAGCACGATGGCACTCTAGTGATGACGGCGGCAATGGCGAGGCTAAATGCCGCTATACCTAGGGTCGATAGGTGATGTTGGTGGCAAGAGGAGGTGGAGGTGATGGTAGAGCAGCTATGGCCGAGATGAATTGGTTGGCGAGGCTATGTCGACGACAAGCGGCTATGATAGAGCTATGGTAGCACACAGCAAGCTCGGCGCGGTGCTTTGGCGAGGCAGAGCGAGCGAGAGAAGGCGAGAGCGAGTGAGTGAAGCGGCGGCGAGTGCGTGGTGCTTATGTGCCCGCTCTGGCCTGACCGGTCGGGCCAATGCCGGCGTGCTGCCACCACATGGCGGCCACAGCCTATGGCCGGTCGACCATGACACGCGCTGCCCCGGTGCTGATTTAGTGCCGCTGAATCTGACTGATAGTGTAACTTAGTGGTTCTATAACTCCTAATCTATGGCAAATTAGCAAAAACTTCCTTAGTAATAATTGTAGATCTACGTGAGACCTCCAACTTTGCTTTAGGAACCATCATCTAATTCTCACTAGTTTACAAACTACAATGCTCCAAAGTGAGGTACTTTGAAACTGAAAACAGTTTCAACACTTAGAAAATTTCTTAAGTCACAGAACAACATTTTGTTGATAATTGTGAGCTGTTGTTGAGCATGCTATGTACTGAAATAGACCTTGACCCAAAAATAAAAGTTGTTACCCTAGTTAAGTACTACCACTTTTATTTAGGTCATACAGCCATGCAAACATTCTAAGCTACTGTTCAACTTTGGTCAAACTAGTATCATGAAAAAGGCATTTCAAATGAAACCAACACTTAGAAGCAAATTTGGCCTATGTCATGAATACAAACATTGTTCCATTTATCATTCTAGATGTGTCTAAGGTGTTTTCATGACCTCCCAAACATTTCATATATTGGTCATACATGATTGCAAGGATAAGCATATATGTAAAATCAACATTTCATGTGATAATGTATAAGAATGAGATGAAATTTCATATGCTCATGTTCATGAATGCTTGGATGATGCTTGTGCTCATGAAATGCAGATGCCATATGCAATGCTTAACACTAGGGTGTTACAACCCCTCCCCCTTATAGGAATCTCGTCCTAAGATTTGAAAGACCTACCATTCCTCATAAAAGATGGGATAAACCTCACGTAAATAATCCTCCCATTCCCAAGTGGCGTCTTGTTCACCGTGGTTATTCCACACCACTTTGTAGAACTTAATGACCTTGCTCCATGTTACTCTTTTCATTGCTTCTAACACTCGAATTGGTTTCTCTTCATAAGTTAAATCTGATTGCAGCTTAATGTTGGTGGGTGCAATGGCTTCCTCATGTATGTGAAGACATCTTTTCAACTGAGAAACATGGAAGACATCAAATATTGCACTCATCTCTGGAGGAAGTTGTCACTTGTAGGTGACATTTCCTTTCTGTTCAATAATCTTGTATGGCCCTACATATCTAGGTGCAAGCTTTCTTTTTACTCCAAATCTCTACACTCCCTTCATGGGTGATACTTTTAAGTACACATAGTCTCCCACTTCAAAAGTTAGTGGTCTTTTTCTTTTATCAGCATAACTTTTTTGTCTTGATTGAGCTGCTTTCATATGCTGTTGGATAATGTGTACCTGTTCTTCAGCTTCGATGACAAAGTCAATGCCAAAATATCTTCTTTCTCTAGGCTCAATCCAATTCAAGGGAGTTCTACATTTCCGACTGTACAATGCTTCAAAAGGAGCCATCTTGATGCTCGCTTGATAACTATTGTTGTAGGAGAACTCGGCTAAAGGTAGCCACTCCTCCCATGAACCCTTGGAAGATATAACACAAGCTCTCAACATATCTTCTAAGATCTGGTTCACTCACTCAGTCTATCCCAATGTTTGTGGGTGATATGCTAAACTTCTAATTAGTTTAGTTCCCAAAGCTTGGTGCAAGTGCTCCTAAAAATGAGCTATAAACTATGGTCCATGATCTGAGATTATGGTCCTTGGTACTCCATGTAGTCTCACAATCTGAGAAATGTACAACTTAGCGTACTTCCTAGCTAGATACCTTGTGTTAACCAGTACAAAATGTGCTGACTTGGTGAGGCGATCTATAATGACCCATATAGAATCATGACCTTGTTGTGTTAGCGGGAGGCCTGTAATAAAGTCCATACTTATTTTCTCCCATTTTCAGCCTGGAATAGGCAACGACTGAAGTAATCCAATAGATTTTAAATGAATGGCCTTGACTCTACTGCAATTATCACACCCAATGACATAGGCACCTATCTCTTTCTTCATATTGGTCCACCAAAAATGGGTTTTCAAATTTTGATACATTTTGCTACTACCTGGATGGATAAACAACTTGGATGAATGAGCTTCATCTAAAATTTGCTTTCTAAGCTCATGGTCTTTCGGTACCACGAGTCGGTCCTCAAACCATAACACACCTCTTTCATCCAACCTAAAATGCTTGTTTTCTTATTCTTTCATCTTTCGCTTGATGTGAAATACACCTACATCTATCTTCTGCAGTTCTATGATTTTGCTCTCAAGTGAGCAACTGATAGTGATATTATGCCGCACGATAGGATGTAACAAATTAAATCCATCTTCCAATAAGGCTTCCAAAGTGTTGCAATGAGATTTCTAACTAAGTGCATCTGCTACAACATTGGCCTTTCTTCGATGGTAGTGCACCTTGAAATTGTAGTCCTTGATCAGCTCTAACCATCTTTGCTGCCTCATGTTCAGCTCAGGTTGAGTGAAGATATATTTGAGACTTTTGTGGTCAGTATATATGTGACATACGTTTCCCAACAAGTAATGTCTCCATATCTTCAACACATGAACAACTACTATAAGCTCTAAATCATGCGTAGGATAATTGATTTCATGCTTTCACAACTACTGAGAAGAATAGGCAATAACTCAACCTTCTTGCATGAGCACACACCCCAAACCTATACCCGATGCATCATAGAACACATCAAAAGGTTTTTCAATGTTAGGTTATGCTAGAACAGGAGCTGTAGTTAACAAGGTCCTTAGGGTATGAAAAGCAGCTTCACACTCTGGCGTCCAACTAAACTTTTCATCTTTCTAAAGTAGTCTAGTTATGGGCTTAGCTATCTTAGAGAAATCAGGAATGAAACGACGATAGTAACCTGCTAGCCCTAGAAAACTCTGAACTTCATGAACCAAAGTCGGGGCTTTCCAATCCATGACTTCCTATACTTTAGATGGGTCTATAGAAATTGCATCTCTAGATAAGATGTGACCTAAGAAAGGTACTTTGCTCAACTAGAATTCACACTTGCTGAACTTGGCATATAACTTATGTTCCCTCTTTGGACAAAACAACTCTTAGATGCTCTGCATGGTCTTCCTCATTCTCCAAATAAATCAAGATATCATCGATAAACACAACCACAAACTTGTTGAGCTCAGGCATGAATACCAAATTCATTAAGTACATGAAGTAGGCAGGAGCATTTGTCAGTCCAAAAGACATGACCAAATACTCGTACAAGCCATATCTAGTGGAGAACACTATTTTAGGTATATCCTCAGGCCTGATCTTAATCTGATGATAGCCTGACCTCAAGTCAATCTTAGAGAATACCTTTGCTTTCACCAACTAATCGAACATGATATCGATACGCGACAAAGGATACTTGTTCTTAATGGTCACATCATTAAGCGGCCTATAATCCACACACATCCTCAAGGACTTGTCCTTCTTCTTTACAAATAAAGCTAGACATCCCCATGGTGACGAACTAGGTTGAATGAGACCTTTGTCCAATAATTCTTGTAACTGAATTTTAAGTTCAACTAACTCATTTGGTGGCATCCTATAGGGTCTTCTTGAGATGGGTGCCGTACCTAGCACTAACTCAATCTTAAATTC
The DNA here is from genome assembly GCF_019320115.1 of Miscanthus floridulus. Classification (NCBI taxonomy): domain Eukaryota; kingdom Viridiplantae; phylum Streptophyta; class Magnoliopsida; order Poales; family Poaceae; genus Miscanthus; species Miscanthus floridulus. Next base: position 15,566,551 of record NC_089591.1, on the reverse strand, counting down.
CACATCCCTATCAGGCGGTAAACTCGGCAACTCATCTAGAAATACATCAGGAAACTCACAAACCACTGGAATATCACAAAGGGTAGTGGCTTGGATAGCCCATGACAAGTTTTGGAGATCAAAACTTTGGGGAAGTGGTACTAGAAAAGCATTACCTCCCTTTGGTTCTCTCAACATAATTGTCCTAGTGCTAGTGTCAATGAGAACCCCATGATCGCTCATCCATTTCATGCCTAAGATCACATCTATGGAAAATCCAAGCAATACTATCAGATCCATCGTGTACTCCCTCTCTTGTATAAAGATGAGCACACCTCTGACTATCTGATTTATAGAGATAGTAGCCCTAGCCAAACTTATGCTATAACCACCCTTGTTGACCTCAATTATTTTCTGATCATACTTAGATGCAAATGCTTAGCTCATAAATGAATGAGAAGCTCTAGAATCAAATAAAACAATAGTGGGATGTTTGTTAACAAGAAACATACCAGCGGTGACAACTTCTCCTATAGGAACTTCTTCAATAGCTATGTAATGCATGTATCTAGGACATGACTTCTGATTGACCTGCTTCTAATTACCCTGGTTTTTATTGCTATTTTTCTTAGGATGGGGGCACTCCTTGGCCCAATGACCCAACTGATTATAGTTAAAGCATGGCTGATTGCTCCTTGGTCCTGCTGAGCTTCCATGCCCTCCATTTCCCTTGGGTAGGGCAATGGTGAACGCCCTACGAAATGTCTTCTAGGGGCTGTTGGCTTGAGATTTTGATAGAGGTGGCCTAAACTTAGGCGCTGGTGGACGAAACTATGCCTAGCTGCCACTAGAGCTCTAGACTAGGAAGATCCTAAGGCACCTGCCTCAGCTACTCTCTTAGGACCCTTTGCTGCCGTGTGCCAATTGTTCTAGTTCTCCTGGATCAAGGCATCACTGACAAACTCATTATATGTCATGCACCTTGAGTTGGCCATAGTCTTCATTAGCTTAGTGCCAAGGCCTCGCTTGAAGCTTTCAATCTTCTTTTCCTCTATATTGATGAACACTAGGCATAATGGGATAAATTGTTGAAGGCATGCATGTACTCAGTAAGGGTCTTGGTCCCTTGTGTGAGTCACATGAACTTGGCTGCTTTCATGCGCATTAGCCCTAGGGGAATGTGATGTCCCCTAAAGGCTAACTTGAACTGCTCCCATGTGACCTATGAGTTGGCAGGTAGAGAGGATAGGAAATGGGTCTAGCATATCCCAGCCGGTCCCTATAGTTGATGGGATGCATATTCTGCCTTCTGATGCTTAGTAACCCTAAATAGATGGAACTTTTGCTTGATTGTGTTCGGCCATTCATCCGCTTGGAGCGGTTCTTCGGCCACCTTGAAGATAGGAGGCTTGGTGTCTTGAAAATCCTTGAAAGAGATGTATTGATTCGGTTTAGGCCCTTGATGTTGCTAATAGGCATGAGTAGTGTTTTGCACATTGAGGCGCAGCATTTCCTCCATTGCTCTCTGATTACCCAGGATCTGTGTGAAGAATTCATTCATAGACGATGACGGTGGTGGTGGTAAGTCACCATCATTGCCACCTTGGCTAGTGCCTGCTCCAGCACGAGTGCGAGTCATCTGCAAAGTTGCAACAATAAGGGATTATTGGATGATGTCAGGAGATTGCAGATGAATTGTATAATCATGCCAACTGAAATTACTGGAGAGAATCTTAAATTCATTCAATAAAACAGAGGCATAATAATTCATCCTCGCAATATGACATCACCAATTAGATCACTTATTGTGCTCGCAGCGTGTTAACATGCATGTCATAATCCACTAGTAAAAGAAAACTGGAATTTCATTAAAGTTCAACCCATAGTGAAACAACATGCAAAGTGCCAAAATTACACGGAAGTCAAATCACGAATACCGAACTTCAAACTACAAGTCCATTACATGAATAATAGGGATACATCTAGCGCTTTAACTAGTCACTAGGCAATTCTAATCTTCAGCGTGCTCACTATTGAGGTCGAAGATAGCCTCATCCTCATCCTCTAGCTCTACTTCTTCTTCCTCCCAACTGTCATCTTCAACTAACATCTCTGAATCTTCCTCTTCCTCATCAAGGATCGGGTGCAGTTGGTTGTTCAGAAAATGCACCTCATGCTGAAGATCAACCACCACATTCTGGGTCTGTGCAAGCTACTGACGCAAGTCCCTCTCAACATGGTCGTGCTGCACACTCAATGCGTGGGTCCTGTCTTGTTCTGCTTCTGCCATAGCTGCATGGTTGTTTGCTAGGATCCGCTGGCGCATAGCTATGAGTGCCTCGGCATGGGTGGCCTCCAGCTGCTCCCATAGTCCTACTAGCACTACCTAATCATCCACTCTGGCCTCTTGGGCGGTAGCTCTCTGCTGATCAACTTGCTCCATTTGGGTGTGGAGATTTCCCAATGCTACATAAGCTTGATCAGTTTCCCATCGAGCCTCACTTGCTGCCTTTTTGTTCTTGCACACATGCTTCTTTAGCTTACACTGTGTAGCTTTGACCCTCATGAGCTTATCCATGCAACTAGTATAGGACTCTTGCCAAAAGTCCCTGGTGTCCTAATGAGTATAGAACATCTTCATCACTGCAAACATTGTGCTCATAGCGGGACTAGAACTGTCTGCCCGCTTATCCCAGTCTCAGATCAATGCATTGTTGTTGCACTATGCCCATACTGTTGTGGATGGATCCACCTGAGGGAAAGTACCAGCGGCACTGTCGGTAAGCTCATTCTCGTGCTGCTGACAAATCTGACTTAGCGCCTCAAAAGCCACTACATGGATATACTCCCAAGGAGTTCTTCCTTCGGATTTCACCTTCCATTCCTACCAGAAGGGTGCTTGGTTATGAGCTAGTATGGTCAGCTGTACTTCATACCATGGTTGTCCCTCTAGGTATACTTCATTCAAGTAATAGAGGGGCGGTTCATAATACCCCCGTAGAATGCAAGACTCTCCAAAGTAGGGCAGGAGTACCAAACATCAATAGGAAATTCTCACTTCCAACCGGTGCTGCCATCTATACCAACAACATGGTGCAACTCTCGTGAGACAACATCATAATGGATAAGAGTTATATAACTGAGTAAGAGACTTATAAAGGGAGGAACAATGCAAATATGTAATAATGATTTATCATGATGCATGCACATTCCGTATGTCCTCACAAACTTAGGAAAATTAACACTTCTAAATACATACATGGTGGCATACATACGTTCTCTCATATATAACGTAACTAGTTGGGCTACATGTTTCGCTATTAGTGTACCTGCACAAGAATTTCATTTCAGCCCAACCCCGCATTATATATGCAGAATGTAAATCTGGGCTCTAGGTTGCAAGCTAAATACTTCCATATATATATACTTCCGTATCAAAGCTACCCAAGAGTAAATACATCCTATATATACATACAATTATGCATATATAGTCATATTAAAGCTGACCCACAATTAAATACTTTTGTATATATGAGACATATATACACTTCAATATCAAAGCTAACTTTCCCCATAGACCGCACGCTCACATCTTGCGGTCACGCCACTATGATGATGATGGGCATCTTACCTTGGGCGTAGAAGCATTTGATCCATATATCACCACTCAAGTGAATGGCATCCATAAAATAGAATGGCGCATGGACGATGAAATTGAAAACCCCAAGTTAGTACTTAATTAGCCACCTGAAGTCCTTAATTGGGCATAAAGGAAGTGATCACTGGCACACTTTAGGTTCAAACTCTAGGTTTTTAAACACACATATATATATAGCTATAAGTTGCTAGAAACTAGTTTTGGAAAAACAAAAACCTTTGTTTTAAATACACATGTGGCAATTAATGTTGAACCTTGCTCTGATGCCAGTTGTGGCAGAACCAACCAAATTATAAGAGCACAAGTACAATGGTAGCTCGCAAGCGGTCGCACTGTCATACTTGAGCCCATATAAACCTAGTAGTCCATCGAGTACCACGAAGGGTCTTGATTAACCATCAACATACAACCAAGACCGTACATGATTCAACATACATGTCACATGTTACATAAAGTTCACAATTATAGTTCATCCATTAGAGTACCAATTTAGGTTATTACAAACCAAGTTCAGTAAAATAGTAGTGGAAGCAAATTAGAGTTTGAAACTATCATCTGCCATCATTGTTCAAATACAGTGCTAGCTCATGATCACACCCACAAAAGCATATGAGAAGAATTAATAAGAGATGCCTACCCAGGGCTCACTCCTCATCCATGGCGGGACAGAAGCAGTTCTTGCAATAGCCATGATAAACTGTACCATCTACAACAATGGGAATAAAACCCTAAGTATGAGAAGGTACTCAGCTAGACTTACCTATCATAAACCAAAAATAAAGTGACTCCAAGGATTATGCAAAGCTTTATAAGTGGAGCTAGCTTGACAACATTTTGCATAAAAAGCTTACCAATTCAGGTATATGGTTATAATTCGGTCATCAAGTTAATTATAGCTATCCATCTCTAGATTTGCAACTAGCCTATGCCAAACATGTGGTATATCATTTAATAGCATACAGTAGTAACCATAGACGGTATAATAATTCCATGTTCATCATAACCATCTTTCCATAATACAATTACTATGATGTTGGGACTAGCCAAGTTTCTTACTGTCCGAGAGAGACAACAATTTAAATTGATTTCAAGCAGCTAGGAATTTATTCCTAACACAAACCCAGGCAGACTAGATCAAAGGTCACCATAGGTCACCTTTGGTACAACTCAGGTCCACATTATCGGATTCACCTAGCACCGCACAATCAGGGACAACCAATTGCCAAGATGTTTAGGCCTGGCCTGCCCTTGGGCTCATGTCTGGCTCCCTGCACATCCTTACTACCATCTAGAGTGCACACTTTTATAGAACAAGGCCCGACCTAAGTTGAGCTACTCAGCTTTGTGATCGAAACGAGTTATTTGGCCGGCTAAGTGAGAGGCATGTGTTCAATCTCAACAAAAGCACCAACAAGGTACGGTCCTTAATCGGCATTGACGAAATCACATGACTCAACCTACACATAGACTTTGCCTAACCTCCATTTACATTACCCCATGGTTCTTTTCCATGATAGCAAATATAGCCAACCGTGCTTCGGTATCCATCTATATCTCGTAGGTGACAGAAAATCACCCGACTTCTACCGATCTAAGCATGGCTAAGCATATATTCGATCCTAGACCTACATAGGGTGAAAGGTATATATATCTGGACAAGGTAGTGCTATGCATGAAGTGTTTCTAATTAACTCTTATAACCTAATGCATCAATTATAAAGGACTCAAGTGATATTTTGTAAAACATGGGAGACTTAGAATGCTCTGGGGCTTGCCTTTGAGAAAAGAGGTTGGCTGGTGATCCGAGCACTTACGGAGGTCCTCGAGAGTTTACTCCTCTTCTTCTAGAGCTATAGCCTAAGGTGTCTCCTGCTGATCGTCCTCTTCTTCTTCATTGAACTCCAAAAGGGTTATCCCATCGGACGATCCTATATGCATGAGCATGAAATAAGATATCATGAATGCATATATGATGACATGTATAATATGACATGATGTGATGAACGCATCCTCATAATTGTTTTCAACAGCATTGCATTAAGGTGATAACAAGTTACATTTACTTTTAATGAGTAGGTGCATATCTCATCTCTAGTAATTTAAACAAACAGTTATGTAAATCATTTTTGGGACTACAAGATAGAAGCCACTTATTTTGACCATAACTAGAGTTATACACATCAAAATAATATGGTTGTGGACATTCTGGAAAGCTTATGAAATTTCCTACAACTTTCTTTTAATCCTCCTAATATGATTTAGTAGTTATCTTAGTCAAACAATTCAATCTTTCGGATCTATCTAGAGAGCAAGCATTTCTGATAGTAGAATTCTAACAGCCATAATTCTTAAACCATAAGACCTATGACTATAAAAATTTAACACAAGGTATATTAGTAAGTTATCTACAATTTTTTTATTAACCATCTTTACAAAAAAGATCATTATCATCATGGAATCATCACCAAACAGAAACTATACATGCAACCATCTAGTTGAATTATAAAGTGATAATTAACTAGTTGCATACAATCAATTACTTCTAAGCTTAACTAAGAACATCAACATATCATATGCATCACAAGTACCACAGAAAACATCGTGGTTAAGGCCAACTAATTTATTTATATTCATTTATTAATTTCCTTAGATAATAAGGTGATTTAAAGGATAAATATTTCTATTACTTAATAAATTATGACAAAATTACAGTAGCCTGCAAATGACCTAAGTAGTCTACTTTACAAATTTCATGTCATTTGGATAAGTGTGGCTACCTCTACAAAAATGACAACTTACATAGGCTTATTTTAGCAAAAATAGTTTAGCTTAGTGAAAAGTGTTAAGCAATAGATTTAATATTTTTCTTACTTTCCTCCTAGCATAAAAATACTATGTAAAACTTTGTATGATCATATGTTATGTATTTTTATCCCAATTAATTTCACTAGAAACTAGCAATTAATTAGGATTAAATATGAAGACCATATTTCAAGTATGTTTACTGTAGGTTTAGTATTTTTCCTAGCTAGCGCATGTCAGCACAAGACTATCAAAATTTGAATCACAATTTTATCGCCTTTCTAGCTCAAGTTATGCATTTTACAAGATATAAACTACTTTGAAAGCACTTATCTTGCTCAATTTAATTCTCCTAGAAAAATACCCTAAATAGTATATTTCATATTTTTATTAAATACTACACTTCATGAGGAATCCAAGAAAATTTGGTTCACCGAAATTTGACACACCTAGCTTGAGATATGAATTTTTGAAACATGCATTCAAATCTAGAAAAATAATTCAAAAAATCAAAACATGACACAGGCTGACAGCTGGGGCCCACGGTCAACTAGACCCATCCATCAGCGAGACCAAGATAGGGGATGGCGTTGACCGATGAGAACTCATCATCAGCGAGGTCTCTAGCGGTAGCGTCTTCATCGTTGCACTCTTCTCACCCCCACGCATCGACTGGTAGGCTTAGTGGGCTCGGTGGCTTGTCGAAGCAAGCTCGACGGTGGCCATGGCGGACGGCAGAGGTTAGGCAGCGGTACACCGGCCATCTCCTGCTATGGCACACTCAGGCATGGATGGATACTCCATCCTAGTGACCTAGCAAAGCTACACGGTGCAGGTGAGGGCACAAGGTGGCATCGGTGAGCTTGGCCATGTGCATGGCCGTGCAGCGGCGCACGGAGCACAGTGGTGCTCTCACTATTCTGGCTAGACGGTGGTGAAAGGTGGGTCTCTGTCATGCCACTAGCTAGGTCTAGGGTTACTCAACCTAAGATGAGAGAGAAAGGAGGGAGACAGTGAACCAACCCGGCGGCGGCGAGCTCGAGTGGCATGATGGCCTTGGGGGCCGCACGGGAGCGACGACTCGTTCCGACAAAGTGAAGCGGTGGCATCATTCCTAGATCTAGTCTAAGCATCTAGACTCTAGCGTGGTGCTAGACTAGAGAAGATGGAGGCATGTGGTGTGGTGGAATGACTAGGTCACGGTGAGCCGCAAGTGTGGCGGCGCTCCGGTGATGACAGCGGCTACGGCGAGGCTAAATGCCGCTATACCTGGGGTTGATAGGTGATGCTGGTGGCTCAAGGAGGTGGAGGTGATGGTGGAGTAGTTGTGGTCGAGATGAATCGGTCGGCAAGGCTATGTCAGTGGCAAGCTGCTACGGTGGAGCTGTGGCGGCGCATAGCAAGCTCGGTGCGGTGGTTTGGCGAGGCAGAGCGAGAGGGAGAAGGCTAGAGCGAGTGAGTGGAGCGAGCGGCGAATGCGCGATGCTTATGTGCCCGCTCTGGCCTAACTGGCTAGGCCAATGCTGGCGTGCTACCACCATGCGATGGCCATGGCCTATGGCCAGTCGACCATGACACGCACTGGCCCAGCACCGATTCAGTGCTGCTGAATCCGACTGATAGTGTAACTTAGTGATTCTATAACTCCTAATCCATGGCAAATTAGCAAAAACTTCCTTAATAACAATTATAGAGCTATATGAGATCCCCAACTCTTCTTTAGGAACCATCATCTAATTCTCACTAGTTTACAAACTACATTGCTCCAAACTAAGGTACTTTGAAACTAAAAACAGTTTCAACACTTAGAGAATTTCTTAAGTCACAGAATAACATTTTGTTGATACTTGTGAGCTATTTTTGAGTAGGCTATGCACTGAATTAGACCTTGACCCAAAAATAAAAGTTGTTACCCTAGTTAAGTACTACAACTTTTATTTAGGTCACATAGCCATGCAAACAATCTAAGCTATTGTTCAACTTTGGTCAAACTAGTATCATGAAAATGGCATTTCAAATGAAACTAACACTTAGAAGCAAATTTGGCCTATGTCAAGAATATAAACATTATTCCATTTATCATTCTAGATGTGTCTAAGATTTTTTCATGACCTCCCAACCATTTGATACATTGGTCATACATGATTGCAAGCATAAGCATATATATAAAATCAACATTTCACGTGATAATGTATAAGAATGAGATGAAATTTCATATGCACATGTTCATGAATGCTTGGATGAGGCTTGTGCTCATGAAATGCAGATGCCATATGCAATGCTTAACACTAGGGTGTTACACTAGGTACACTACTATTTGTATTTATAAGTGCAAATAGAATATGAAGGATTCCGCAAGCGCACAAAATACCATTATAGCATTTTACCGGCAGTATTTTAGGTACCATTATTTATATTTACCACAAGGAAATAATGGAGTAAAGATTATTGAATATCAAAGGAGTATCTATTAGTCAACATACCAGCATTGCTAGAGCAAAGGATAAATGTATTGATAGAAATTAAGCATAATGACACTCAGGGGATAGATCACTAAGATAATATAAACTAGTCAACTTGGGAGAACAACAGGTGAGGTAGATTCCTATGACATTCTTATTACATGGTCAAAGTATATATATATGCCTAACTATAGTTAAGACTCACTCTACTCTTGTGCACTTCGGGACACCACTTATATGATAGAGCACCGCAAAGGATAACTCTACTGATGCGACTACGGTCCTAGACCCTTAGATCAAACCGACTTAAATAAATGGCATAAATGTGATCTTTAAGGTGGTAGAGAACTGACATTCGAAGGAGACACTGAGTCATGGGTCCCATAGGCCGACCAGCCTATAGGTGGGGCCAACCAGCCCTACTTAGCAGCCCTTAGTGGTCTTCTTTGGTGTGGTGTCCTCTGAAACCTTCTAGAGTTGTTTACGCCATGGTTAAGCATGATTTACTTTAACGAAGAGGTCCACCTTGATGGTTTTCTTGATAAACCCTACTGAAAATACAGATTCACCAAAACTCATGGAATTTATTAGATTAAACCCCTAGGCCTATGTTTGGTGATGGAATTAAGTATATATGCAAGTTATTTTGAGGTTTATGATTGATGTTAACGATCATCATCAAGCTCCCTCACACATAACCTTTGCTAGCCTTTAAGCAAAGCCAAACTCAACAATGGATTAGGAGTTGCTATAATGTTTTCACTCCTTAAAAGTACACATGTGTTCAAACAAGAATTCTCCTCTAGATTAAAATAAACTATTCTAACTTTCAAACTTACCCATATTACCTTCAACCATGAGGCTTCTTAGCCTTCACTTGGGTCTTGAGTAATTGAAAGATAGAATGATCAAGTCAAGCATTATGTCTCAATTTCTTTGTTCAACCATTGTTCTAGAGTTTTTTATAAGTTTTCAAAATAAAACTCAGAGATTCTATTGTATGACACTCTCAAGTATCTCAATATATGTGGTATTTGTGGATCCTCACCAAGGCAATTATGATGTTATGCCTTTCTCTTCCTACAACTAAGGCTTATGTGGAGCTCATAGGAGTGGAATAGCATGAAAGAGCTAGCAAACTTGCAATGCATATATTGTAAAGTCAAACCTCGGATCCAAAAAGAGTTGAGTCATACAATCAAATCAAGATGTGCATGTGTGTGGATATAAGGTGGATATATATGGTGGATATCCTAATTCTACTATGCTCCTTGAAAACTTATCTCTCTTTTGAAACTTGAAAACATTTGCTAGAGAATATGGGCTATCTTATTCATCTCTTTTTTTCAAGCGGGCATCTAAGTACCCATTGTTTTCAATATATCGAACACTTTTGTGTCCATTTTTTAACTCTTTTTATTTTCTTTTCTTTTTTCTGAATGACTTTTGCATAGCCCATGCCTCTTTTCTGCAATAGAACTTTTGAGAGATAGCAACAAAACTTAGAGCATTTATTTGGTGGAAAACCCATGAAACATATTTTTGGTGTTTACTCCCAGTGTAGGAGTAAAACATTTATGGATGGATCTAAATGGAATGACATGTTTTTGTGCCTACCCCTAGTGTAGTAGTGCATATGTGGGTGGTGTGTACGTGATCTTGATTTTAAGAGCATGACAAATCTCTCATAAGGGTCAACAAAGCTTGACAAAACTTAATGCAAAACAAATAGCATATGAGTGGAAGCTTTTCTAGCCTATATAACATGTATGACTCTAGTGGGAATTCAAGCTTTGTCATATAGGAACTCATCATGTAGCATTTTTGTGTTTTTCAAAAGATAAATCTCTAGAACTTTACTATCACTTGGAACAAGATAAACAACAGCTCAAACCTTCTTATATCAAATCCATCAATTACCTAGACTTAGATCAAGCATGTGCTACCCACGAGTTTCAAGTTCAGAGTAAATCCTTATATCAAAACAATTTTATCCAAGACTCAGGAGAATTCAAGGCTAAAAACTAGGTACTTGAAAGGAATTACAATAGAGCAACTATTTATCATATCCATTTTAAGAGATTATCTTTAGAGTCCTTTTTATTTTATTCAGTTCCTAAAAATAGATTAAAGTAAACTAGACACACTCTTTTTATTTTGTTTTCATTTTTTTAGATCACACATTATAACTATATATATTTCTATAAAGATAACTTTTTATTTCATTTTTAGTTCATCATTTTTTCTAATATATATATAAAGCAAACTAAGAATAATAAAAGGAAAAGAAATAGTTATCTAGATACACGGGTGATGCTTTCCCCCCCAAGCTAGTGGTTGTCATGGTTGCTCAACGAGGTGGCTAGATGTGGAGGTGCTGAAACATAGCCTCCCAATTTTGATTTTTACTGTTGCTATTGTTGCTGGAGGCTAGCCATCTCGTGTCTCATGCTTACCTACCATTGCGCATGATTATATAACGTACCTTGTATGACAACATTTGTCTCCTCAATGGTTGCGAGTCTATTGTTGAAGCAGTGGTAGGACTCCAAAGAGTCATGATACCCTCGGCCAGAGAAAGACATGCGTCCTCCTTGATGCCCTTGAGGTTGCTTCATAATCTTGCCCTTGATAGTCGTGGAAGTACATTGATTGAGTACCTCGGTTCACTCTTGAAGATAAGGATTCTTATGGTGGTGCCTCCAAGAGTGGTGTTTCCAATGGTGGTGCCACATTCTTCTACCAAACTCTTATTGGTTTTGAATTTGATTTTGATTTGACAGGTTCATGCTTTCTTGACTTGTTCCTCCTTGTTGTTTAGTGTTTCAAAGTCATCCATCAGTAGTAGAAACTGGCGACATCTTGTGTGAATCATTATTGCCAGTTCAGAACTTTCACTTGTAGAATTTAGGGGATCGACTCCCCCACACTTTGCTCGAAATGTGTTCTGCTCATAAAGACAAGGTAGAGATCAAGTGCATGGGATCTGTTGGTGAGAAAACACCAACAAAACAAAAACTTTATTTATTTTTTCTAGCCTTAGGTATATTGAATTATCATAAGATTGATGTTATGTATATTCATTCTTACAACATGGGTGATAAAATGAGGATGATTATGACATTTGAATACATTTGTCAAAAAGAGTGGAGTTGCTTAACCTATGGAAGGAATGCATCAAATTTTACATGATTTTGACTATCATCTTCCAAAAATAAGACATGCAAAATTTTTGCTCATTTGGTTAAGACTATGAGATCAAGAAAGTGGTTCTATGAACAAGCTTAAAGAACAAGATATGTTGAGTTAATCAGTTTGGATCAAGCAAAGTTGTAACTCAAACATGTTTGTTTCTTTATTTATGTGCATACAAAGATCAAAGGGAAGCTTCAAATAATGACCACTTACCCTAAGATGTTACCTTCTTCATTGAAGTGTGATGACACCCTGTGATGAAGGGTAGATGACTTGTGTGGTGATCTTTTCTTCCTGTTTGAAGCTTTTCTTGCTTGAGCTGTTCATGAACATCATGTCTCCTATATTGTATTCCTTTCTCACCCTTTTATCAAGCCATCCTTTTGTCCTTTCTTTTGTGGATCTTAGCACTTTGTTTGGACCTTCTGCTCCTTTTATTGTTTTTTCTTTACAAAGGATTAGTAGACAACACATACCCAAAGGAATATACAAAATGATTCAAAGCAAGGATAGTGTTGTCATAGAGCTGAAGGTCATCCTCTATGCTGTAACAGAGTTGGTTTTAACTTTTTAATTAGCATAGAATCTTTATCCCATGTTTAAATAATGTGCCTTTATTGTTCTCCACTACTTCAAATTTTCAACAAGGTTAAGGCAAAGATGTGTAAAATCATTTTGAAGAATACCTCAAACCTTGATATGTTTCTACAAATGATCTCCTAACATTTCCAACAAAATTGGACTATTTTCTTGCAAGGGTTAGTCCATATATACAACCAAATTCTATACAAGTATGTTTTGATCCAATAATCATGTATGTATAATATTCCAAAGCATACTTGTAATAGAACAAGGAAGCTTAAAAGACTAAAGAGATTCATTCAAAATATTTATGGTGAACCAAGGGAGCATGATTATTTAGTTTTTTATTTGTTAGTGATTTAGCAAGTTGAGCACATCATAAAGGTAAAGATGACCAAGACAAATTAGCAACATGGCATGAGATGTTTTAAACAACTCCATCCCCTTAGACTTGAATTTTGCAGAATGCAAAATCTAGCTTGAATGATAGAATTCTCCTATGAATGTGATTCTATGTTGCATAATGCTTGGTTGAATATACCTTATGTTTTCCTTCATTTTAATGAAATAAATAGTGACAAACATACCTGAAGGAGGGTTGTCCAATTTACCTATGGGCGGGCTTCATGGCTTTAGGTCCATTGAGCAGGACCTCACCTTTTCTTTGTACCATTTGGACAGTTGCTTGTTCTTCTCCCATCAGCTCTTCTTGATTTTTGTTGAATCTAGGTTGATGAGTTGGTGTTCTTTGGGGATGCCAACTCAAGGTCCTCCTTGATCGTCTTTGTCCTCTAATGGCATGGCGGAGAGTTGTTCTTAGTTGCTTGTTAGCTATACGCCAGCTGTCTTGATGATTAAAGAAGGAATCTCATTGGTACTCGCACGGAAGCTTCATCTTCAATGACTTAGGGGTGTCTTAGTGTGACCATGGTTGTGACCTTATGAGACACCATTAGCAGACCATTGATCAATGATGTCTATTGGCACAAGAATGTATGCCATGACGTGGTGGCATCCTGTCATCTTGGTCCTTGTTGCCAACGTGTGAGCTGGTCTTTTCGAAGATGATAGAAGCAGGCATATTCTGGCCAATACGAGGTGGGTTGTATCCTGCTTCTCATCAGCATCTTAGCTTGAGTCTTGGGAAGGCTCAATGCTATGCTGTCTTTAATGTTGCTTATAGTTTGTTAATTTTTTGTCCACTTTCATAGCTATAGTGGTGATTTTTGGATTTGTAGGTTCATAGCAAACCTTGAACAGGCATAGCTTATATACATTCTTTCCTACAGAATGTTAATAGACACATACCTGAGGGAATATAATGAATTTAAAACATGGGTTGTTGTCCCTAATTTTTGTGATTTTCCTCTATGCTAATTAAAGGATGTTTTTAGAATTATCTTAGCATAGATTTTGTTTATCATGTTCTTATAGCAATTTTTTATGTGTTTGCTAAATTCTAGAATGGTTCAAGGCAAAGATAACTTGCAACAAAAGATAAGTGAATAAACCTTGATACTCACAGTTCTTTCTTCCATGAAGAATAAGCTGGGTCTTGTTTGTGCAAAGTTATTGGAGTTCATCATATGCCTTGATTCATCTTTGATGGGAATTCATCTCTTGACTTATCTAGATTGAATTTGAGAGTTTTCTGTAGGGGTTAGTCCAACAAAATATCCAGTGTCTACACAAGCAACTTTTAGTTCAATAACCAAACTAGACTCTATCTAATTTTGATTAAGGAAGGTGTTTCAACCTAAGCACCACGCTTAAATTAAAAGCCAATGGAAGTATGTCGAGTACTTCCAAACCAAAGCATACTATAGCAGACAAAGGTAGCATGAAAACACTATAGAGATTTATTCAAATAGTGATGAAAAAAGCATGATCATGGTGAGTAATGTATTATTTTTTAATAAAGATGCAACCAATATGGATGTATGCAAGGAACTAAACATGCTGTGGATTTGAAATGAGAAAACTTAAACTAAGCGGAAGTGTATGCATGGGTTATTCAAAGTAAACATGCAATGGAATGCAATAATTAAAAGATAACTACTAATCAAGTTTAAAGTCTATGAGCAAGACTATCTCATGTTTCTTGATCATACTTACTATGTTTCACACGATGGAATTTGCCAGTAATGCAGTGTCTATTTCCGTCACTTGAGATTTGATTTGAATTCTTGTGACGTTGACCTTTTTTCTCCAATCTACACATGGTTAGAATAATATATATATCTATGCAAACCTGTGAGATGGCAGGGTTCCAATGTTGATGGATCTTGAATGTCCAGGCACCCAAGGGTTCTTCAATGTTTCTTCTTTTCTTGTGGAAGCTAGCCGGAAGGTGAAAACAACATCTGCTATCCTGTTTTATTCCACAATATAACAGAACAGGGGTAATCCTACTAAAGCTTGCGGTATATTAATGATCTAAATCTTTACACCAATTGTTTCCCCAGTAACGGCACAAAAAATGCTTGTTGGTATTTATAAGTGCAAATAGAACATGAAGGATTTCGCAAGCGCACAAAATACCATTATAGCATTTTACCAAGAATATTCTAGGTGTCGTTATTTATATTTTACCACAGGGAAACAATAGAGTAAAAATTATTGAATATCAAAGGAGTATCTATCAGTCAACATACCAGCATAGTTAGAGCAGGGGATAAATATATTGATAGGAATTAAGCATAATGACACTCAGGGGATAGATCACTAAGATAATGTAAACTAGTCAACTTGGGAGAACAATGGGTGAGGTAGATTCCTATGACATTCTCATTACATGGTCAAAGTATATATATACCCGACTATAGTTAAGACTCACTCTACTCTTGTGCACTTCGGGACGCCACTTAGACAATAGAGCACCGCAAAGGATAACTCTACTGATGCGACTATGGTCCTATAATTTAAGAACCTGCTTAATTCGGTGTGAACTATAAAGGATAGATAGGGCTATCACCTCCCGCTACTACCATAGAACCAGAGAACAGGGTGTACTCATAGGTAGAGCATCGTATAAGCACCATGCCTACATGAGGCTCGATTACTTAGCCCAATCGATAAACTAGCAGACTAAGCGCTCTATGAACCTGCACACAAAAGTGAAGATAACCTCAACTAAACAAGATGTATATTCAAAGTAAGCATAGCCATGTAGATAGGAATATGATAAATTGATAATAAGTCTTACAAGATGTAGAAGTGAAGATACAAGGCTTTGCCGAGCCTCCAAGACTAGATCCAGAGCTTGAACATGAGTCCAACTCGACCCTCACTCCTGAGCTACTAATCTACTACATTGGAATGTTCCAGACCTAATCCTCTTGGTGTGTGTTGATCCAAATGGGAGGTATGAATTAGGGTTTTAGGATGATCTTAAGGAGGGGGTACAAGGATGTATATATAGGGGGTAGCATTAATTCTAGACCCTCGGATCAAACTGACATGAATAAATGGCGTAGATGCGATATTTAAGGCAATGGAGAACCGACATTCAAAGGAGATACTGAGCCATGGGTCCCATAGGCCGGCTAGCCTGTAGGTGGCATTGTCCGGCCCCACTTAGCAGCCCCTTGTGGTCTTCTTTGGTGTGGTGTCCTCTGGAACCTTCTAGAGTTGTTTACACTACGGTTAAGTGCGATTTACTTTGATGAATAGGTCCACCTTGATGGTTTTCTAGATAAACATTGCTGAAAACACAGATTCACCAAAACTTATGGAATTTATTAGTTTAAACCTCTAGACCTATGTTTGGTGATGGAATTAAGTATATATGTAGGTTATATTGAGGTTTATGATTGATGTTAATGACCGTCAACAAGTACCATAAGGAGACACCCTCTTTTGAAGTCATAGACTTCGAGGGTCCTTACCACGCCATCCTTGGGAGACCTTGCTATGCCAAATTCATGGAAATCTCTAGTTACACCTACCTCAAGATCAAAATGCTAGGCCCCCGTAGCATCATCACCGTTGCAGGCAGCTTTCAAGATGCATACGAGTGCAAGAGGCTGGGTGTGGAACAGGCCCAACGGGATCTGATTCTAGATGAGCCAAAACACAATGATAAGGACAAATAGGAGGTAGGCTCGGGAATGCCCTAACACTCGCCTTGGTCCCTAGAGCACCGGCTCACGCCAGAAACCTCGGCCAGCATTTTACCTCATGATTCTACGGTTTCTGCTTCACCGGCTACACCGGTGCCACCAGAGGCACCTAGTCTGCCCAAGGAAGCAAAGCCAGAAGAAGAGAAAAATGACTCAGCCATCAGGGAGGTCCCTATGACTAGGGCCTAGAGCAACAACGGTGCACATTGCAATAAACCTTAGATCAATCCTGAGTAGAGGAGGGACAAAGACAATAGGGCAAACCCTGCTAGTGCTATTAATATGCACTAACTATTATCTTCCCCCTTTTTTTTCTAAAAAAACAAACAACAAAAAATATGGTTGCCATGCACGAAAGGATTTTATGCCTTAGACAGCTAGGGAAACACTTTCCTAAAGAACGGCTCGGGGGCTACACCCTAAATGCTACGCAACGACACCTCTCGAGTAAGGCTATACTGGCCAGTCGACATTCGGTTTGGTATGCTCAGGGGCTTTGTACTGACATGGCAATGCCAAAATAGTTGCGGTGATATGTGTGGTCTCAGCACTCAGACAATGCTTAGGGGCTACTACTACAATTACACAACTACCAGTCTAGAAAGCGAAATTTTATTCAGATAACATTTTTCACAAAAGTAAACCAATAGGACCTGGACTCAATGGCATTGGCGGTGGCACCAAAATCGGCTATTAGCTACCTGACATCAATGTCCTCGGGCACCTCCGTCCATGATGGGAACCTAAGCTCTATCGAATACAGGTCCACCTCCCGTTGAAGACGAAGGTGAGCAGTGGCAAGGGCCACCTTAGCCCCATGGTGAACGTTGTGTGCTATCACTTCCCTAATTTGCACTGAGATCCTAAGAGCCTACTCACAAAGGCTTGACCCTATCGGTTGCACCAACTAGATGGAGGCCTCCACTGCCCTCTCCAACGCCACGTAGTGGATGCTATTTATTCACACCATGGCGGCACCGCCACACGCCCAATCCGCTGACTCATCATGCAAATGAGTCACTTCCACCAGCCTACTGGCTAGCTCCTTGTTGGCCCAACAAAGATCCACCACTTTGGCCAGGACATCGCTTAGCTACTCTTGTATCGCTGAGAAATGCAGAGGTTCAAAGTCAAGACATGAAACAATTCCACAATGGAAACAAAGAAGATCAACTCACCGATGAGCTTAGTGCAGGTCACCATGTCGATGGCCCTAGCATCGTTTGCTTCCCCATCCATGGTGCCAAGCATGGTCTTGGCTACCGCAAGGCACTCCTTCAGCCGTTCCACCTCCTAACACCCATTCCGGAGGGATTGGCCAGCCACGGATAGCTCCCCTCACATGGTATGGATGTCGTGCTTGTTTCCTTTAGCCTCCTCACTATTGGAGGAGGAAGGTGAGGCTAGCGGCAGCACGGCCTATGTTGTCAGGGGACGTGATGGCAATAAGGCCTCTCGGACGGTGGTGGGCCATGGCATCGAGCGCGCCGATGAGAAATCACTACATCAAGAAACGCATCAGATTCATCCCCAAAGAAGTCAATAATAGATCTATCCTTACCTGAACCCCATCAAGCCTAGACAGAAGGCCTAGGCAGAGTGCGGCATGCCCTTCTCAACAGATCCCTCCTTGGTCTCCTTCCACTGATGCTTCTCTCTGGCTATGGCTAGAAGGCAAGATCTGACGACTGCAGGAGATGCGACGAGCAAAGGAAGGTGAGCATGCAAAGGCTACTACATAGATGTACTAACTTTCCTCCTCTATTCCTCTATTTTATAGGTAGGGGACGTGCGCAGTTGATGGAATTCCAGCAGTCTCCATGGGCAAAAGTAGGAGTTAAGGCCTGGCTATGCCCCCACGATCTCTGAGAGGCACAGTTCTAAGATAGATGCGTGGGGAGATGAGTCACCAAAATTGATGCCTCAAATTCATGGAGAAGGAACCCATCCGCGTAACCATGGAGGCCATGGGACCAAATGGTCTAAAATCCAACGCACTATCACTACAGCCAGTGTAGGCGAGTGATCTGACACTCAGATCGGGTACTCGGCCCAGCTCACCCCTCAGCAGGTGTAAGCAGTAGCGATTTATTCGCTATCGACCCTGCCCCTCTAGAGTCAGGGGGTATTTAGGAGGGTCCCCAATCTAATCCTAAAACCTCTGACCCTCGATGTCATGTAAATCTCCCAATACCATGACAAGCTCGAAGTACCTTATTTTAGCGGATATGTGCCCCTTTGGGGGAAACCAAAAAATTGGTTGGCCCATGGCTATAACCAAAGTACGAGCTCCTAGAATCTAGAAAAAGAGTTTTATGACATGCCCCCACTGGTTAGGCTTTGTCTTGCCGCTTCCTTTTAGTGATAGTGGACATTCACTCATTCTACCGTTACCATCTTGAAGAGTAACAAGCACAAATGCCGACAACTACTCACGTGTTTGTTACTCAACCATAGTGGTGGCCACCCTGGGACACTATTATATTGGCCTCAGGGCTCTGAGACCACGTTCTCTCTCTCCCACTAATGAGGCTCACGAGAATTTGAATCACGTTCCTCGATAGATCTCAAAGAAAAAGGTGATGCCCTTATTGCTCATTATCAAACGACCTACAACAGGTTACCCTAAAAGCAACTGGCTTAGTGACGCGCGGGCGATGGAGGTGCACCTACCCCATCCTCTTTATTGTTTTATGGCTAGGACTTAATGATTTGTAACCACTATTTACATGCCAAAATATGTCGGGAACCAACTTCTTGAGTACAGTGGTATTTTTACCCTAGCATGGAATCCATAATGTCCTGGAGACTACACTTCCGGTATCGGGTACATCACCCGAACATGATGTTAACAACATCTCATGGGCTATGCCTAGGAAACTATGTGCGGTGCACCACCCGAGCCAGGCACTTACAACTACCATTGAACAACGTTCCTTGATGTACGTGTACCACCGCCTAACTCAATGCTTGAAGAAGATTCTCACTACCCAAGAAATGCTCTTAGTACTCGAATGGCAACATAATGTCTCCCCAATACTTGGGAATATCCAAGCGAACTGCTTAGAGCTTCAGCACTCGAAGATTCTCAGTATGTACTTACAGTACATAGAACTTACAGGGGAGTCTGCGACATCTTGAGGGCTAGAAGCTACATGCTAGCTTATCATTAAGTCCTACGGGGGCTACTATCAGAGATATGGGCCAGGGGTACCTACACCGTCCGTATATATGACCACCACCAAGCTATTAGCCCAACAGCCATTAAGGAGGAGGCCCACAAGGGCTAACATGAAAAACCAAAATGGAGATCAAGGCAAACCAAGGCGGGTGTATCTGGACGATAGCTAGGATCAATCTGTTATAAGAAACTAGGAACACAATCTGTTAGCCCGATCATTCTCCCTAAAACCCTACCTCTCCTGCCTATATAAAGGAGGGTAGGGGCCACGGGCTTGGGATTGACATCATCCATCTTCCACATATTCCATCTACCTCGTAGCTAGGAGCAACAACCCCTATAATTGAGCATACGAATACAAGAGCTGTCGCACCATGAGAGTAGGGATTAGCGTGCATCGCACCCTAAACTAGTATAAATCTCTATGTCTTGTGTGCTACCATCTGATTTCGTCTATGTGATCACATTGCTGGATATTGCTGGAGCAAAACAATTCGACACAATCTCTTTGTCACACCTAGTTTTAAAGACCAAAACCGAATGTAAGCTATATGTATGCCAGGATCAGTTTCCATACATATAGTGATATCATCAGTGAATAATCAATAACCATGTTTATAAACAAGCGTATATTAATCTTACAAAAGAGACATCAGTGAATAATCAATAACCATGTTTATAAACAAGCAAATATTAATCATACAAAAGAGACACAAAGGTCTTACAAGAACATAAAATGAAATTTCTAAACCCATGGCCGAGCTTCGCTCCACAGGAAGGTCGACAACAGTTTCGTACGCGAAGCACTTCTGACAACCTTCTAGAAACTCCACATCATCTTCCTCAATCTTCTGAGCAGCTTTTGTTATAGACTGGGGGTGTGGGGGAAATAGCAAGGGTGAGTACATGTCATACTCAGCAAGTACAAGCAGTAAACATGACATGCAAGGCTGATAACAAGGAAAAGCTGACACTTTTAACTACAATAAGCACTTTTAGTTGTCAAGTTTTATTAAACAACCTAATTACTATGGTGAGTAAAAGATCCCAAACCATTAATTAAATTGAGAGTAACATCATTAACATGTATATATCCATCATCCGAAGTAACCACTTCCATAAAGATCCACCATCTTTCATAAAGAGATCCATTTCTAATCATGTGAGGGTCTGGGCCACTCATAACCGTAAGCATGGCTGATATATCAATTTTAAACTCTGCAGAGGTGTACAACGTTACCATCAAGTTGTGATTCTCATTCGCTCAGGGAGATCAGCCCCAAAACACTTCCATGGTGAGCAGGTAGGGTTTCACTATGAGACCATTCATAGGGTTAACATTCCACTAATAGGTAGCAACCCTCTAAGGTTTCCCCATCAAGAGGTAAGATCCCTCTCCCCCATGAGGTGACCAACAAGAAGACCAAGAAACCAAAGTGCACCCCCTTATCAAGCCAATATCATACCAATTGGACCCCCTCTTGTGCCTACCCGATAAGCTGCCACAAACTAGTAGAATTCTAATACTGAGTCAAGCCAGAGCCATGTGGCTTGAGGTTGTACGGTATGTCCTGAGTGGTCGCTCCATGAACCGGTCCTTAGGGAGGAGGACATGTGTAACCCAAGAGAAGGGCCTAGGTACTCATTCCCCCTAGGTTGCTAAAAAGTCAACTTTTATATCATCAGTTGTGTTGCATAAGCCATTACTCAAGATTAACATATCATATATCAATATATCATGTATCATGTGTCATTGTGGGTTGGAGCAACTATTGGCGGTCCTTAACTCACACTTTTAACCACCAACATTTATATAAAATCCATCTAAATGAATGCCAAACTTAGAAATAGTACTCATAACTAACAAAGTTCCACGAGTTTTGGTGATTCATCAATTACTGGAGGACATGTCGGGATAACACAAGAAACGTGTTAAAAGTACACAAAGAAAAAGATGTAACATCACCCAACATGAGCCCAAGGGGAGAAGGCCCACTTACTAGGCAAATCAGGGCCTAGTTTGGTGGAGAAAAAAAGCCAAAACCCATATCAAATCAACTCCAAACGGTGCAAAACTTTGTAGGACCCACCTAGAGGCCCAAAGGAAGCATCCCACCGAAGATGGGGCCATTTGGGCCCAGTTGGGGCGTGCACCACTAGTGCGCCTACACCACCACTAGGGCCTCTAGAGCCCATCTTTCATGTGTTGATAGATGCCACCTTACCCACATCGGTTCCTAGGGTGTCGTCTAGGTTCAGTGCACTTAGATGGTGGTTTGGAGGTCAGTTTGGTGCTTTCCATGAGGTGATGAAGCATTTTCCAAGGAACCCCCTCCTCTCCACCTATAGAAGGAGGCATCTTCCTGATCATCAAGGAAGAAACACAACACAAGAGAGCACAATATAGCAAGAAGAGAAGAAGAGCCACACTCTCATCTTAGCTTCTAGCTAGTTCTAGTGTAGGGAGTGAGAGAGTAAGAGTGGAGAAGTACCAGAGTTGTTGGCTACCTCCACTAGTGTACTCGAGGCCACTTGTACATTTAGCAGAAGGAATGCCGGGAATCATCGACCTTCTACACTTGTACCTCTATGTTCTGAATACTACTTAGAGTATAAGGTTCGTGTTTATCTTCGATGGTGAGTTCTACTTTAAGTTAGTCTTGTTCATTATTTTCTTGCAGGTTCATCATTCATCCTTGTGACAAATACTCTAGTAAAGGGACCTAATAAAGATGGATAACCCTGATCGATGCGAGAGGAGTAGTCAATAGCATAGATGTGGTGTCTAGGCTAGAGGCTACCTTCGTTTGCCTCGTTCCCTATGGTTGAGGGGGTAGGCGACAGGTGGTGATAGCCCTGTCCGTCCCTTGTAACCCCCCATGTCCGGGTTCGGCATAGAGCTAGAAGCCAGAGGTACTTGGCAGACCAAGTATAAGCCAGTGATCGAAGCTAATCTATAGTGGCAAAGCTATATTAACTTAGGATCTCTATCCCTAGAAAACCTCACTACCCGAGCTATCATTCTTCTTGCTATCATTAGGTGAACTAGCTTAAGAGACTCTTACACCTCTGTTCCTCATGGAAATATGATACCCTGAATACTTCTAGGTGAAATGCTACAATGGTAATTCCATGTGCTTGCAGATTATTTCTGTATGCGTTAAGAAATACCAACAAACATTTCTAGCACCATTGCTGGGGAACAATTGTTGTAACATCTCTAAACCTTGTCCACCTATGTATCCTTGTGTTTTATCTTCCTTTCAAAAAAAAGTCATTCCTTTTGTTCTTTTTCACCATGAAGCCCTTCCATTCAAACAAAAATATTTCTGTTCCTTTGGAGTAGTTCCTAGAGCCACCACCATCGAAGCCAATCATAGCTTCTGGTTATGAACTCTATCCTAGCTTTGGCGGTCAAGCTTATGACCATAAACTAAGCACTGCTAGGAGATACCCCAATTATCATAAAAAACAAACTTTTCTTATCAATAAAAGCAAGAACATGTTTTCAGGTGTGTATGCACCTTTGGGTATTCTTGGTCGCTAACCATTTCAAGTCAAGATCGAGAAGAATAGGGGATAGCCCTGTCCATTCCTTGTAATCCCCCATGTCCGGGTTCGGCGTAGAGCTAGATGCTGGTGGTACTTGGCAGACCATGTATAAGCCGGTGACCAAAGCTAGTCTATAGTGGCAAAGCTATCTTAACTTAGGATCTCTATCCCTAGAAAACCTTGTTTACACCAAAATTTGGGAGAAAGAATGTGAGAATTCACAGGCTTCCAAGATTGTGCCAATCAAGGAGGATCGATGTCAGCCGATTCAGATACGACTCTAGAATCGGGTCTCTTGGGATGACGTCAGTAGATAGCGATGATGAACTACGGTTGGCGCCAGGGAACTACATATCGGACTCTACAAAAGGGAAAGATTAGAGTCCAAGTTATCTTAAATTAGGAATATTTTTGTTTATGCCAAGGACTGTAATGAATCATGCTTGAGCAGGATTCATGTTTAGACTCAAAAAATAGCACCATCAATTCAAAGGATCCGTTGAGATATAGATCCTTATGTCTATAATCAGAGACTTCAAGCAGCAAGCCAGCAAAGGACCCAACAGATTGAGATTCCATAAGGCTATCACTATGGCACAGATTATAACACCCTCCACATGATGCCAAATCAAGGATATCAAGGCACGCGGGATTTCAATCCACAGATGTGTCAGCAGGTGCAGAGAAATCCAAATCCGCAAGCTGATGAATTATTGTTGAGGGTGATCGAGATGATGAAAAATTAGTTCGGTCTGAAGCCAAAAGGGCTGACCTTTTTGTACAAACGCCCATATCCAGAATGGTATGATTTGGTCGCTATTCCAACGAATTATAGGCTCCCAGAATTCACCAAGTTTACTGGCCAAGATAGTACAAGCATGATAGAACACATCAGTCGATATCTTACATAATTGGGTGAAGCGTCAGTCGAGGATGCCCATTGAGTTCATTTCTTTTCTCTGTCCTTATCAGGGCCAACTTTCACTTGGTTTTCATCATTGCCAGTCAATTCCATTGCCAAATGGGCTGACCTAGAGAAGAAGTTTCTTACATATTTTTACACTAGGACTGGAGAAAAGAAGATTATTGATTTGACAACTATAAGACAGAAGACTAATGAATTGGGCACTGAATTTCTTCAGAGGTTCTGAGAAACCAGGAACTTGTGCTTCTCCTTAAACTTGGCCGATGATCAACTAGCTGCTTTGGCTGTTCAAGGAATGCTGCTGATGTGGAAAGAAAAGCTACTAGGACAAGAATTTGACAACTTGGGACAATTGGCTCAATGAGTAGGATAACTCAATAGTCAATTCTAGAGTATGTGTAGAGATACCCAATTCCAAAAGAGTATCGCAGTACCCGAAGCTTATGATCCATACTCAATTGATGACGATTATAAAGATGAGGAAGAAGAGGTTGCTACGGCTGAATGGATTTGGGGCAAAAAGACAGTAATGGTGCCAAATCCTTAGGGAAGAGGAGTCAAAGAGAGCTATGACTTCGATGTCACCAAATTAGATAAGCTCTTCAATTTCTTGCTTGAGAAAGGGCATATCAAGTTGCCCGATGGTCACGTCATGTTGCCCCCTGATCAGTTGAAGAATAAGAAATTCTATAAATTCCATAATGCTACTTCTCATTCCACTAATGAATGCAGAATCTTCAGGCAGCATATACAGAGAGCTATTCAGCAGGGGAGGCTCAAATTTGATACGCCTCAGAAAATGAAGGTCGATGATAATCCTTTCCCAGGAGATCAAAACATGGTTGATGCTGGGTTATTCAAAGGAAAAACTAAGGTCCTAACATCGACCAAATCAAGAGAAGCTAGGACAGTCGATCCCAAGATGCAAATATCGGCTGATGAGTACAGAGAAATTAGAAGATGTCATGCTAAGCAAAAGAGCCGATACAAGTAGGGGAAGACGTCAGAAGTAGAGACGACAAAGCTGCGGGTCACATCTCGGATTCTATTGAATAAATGGCAGTGGCAGAAGGAAAAGGATTATCAATGTTGGTTAAAAGATCAAGCATACTAGCATCAACTGAAATGAGAGAGGTATGAAAGGGAACATGCCAAATTACATTGGAATTGTCCCTTCTTCAGACATTGCTGGAATGAAGGTTTGGAAGTTGCCTACCAGACATGACTGTCTAGAATGCAGCAATCAATATCGGGAGTATAGGCAATCTCAAACCAACCATCGGTCTATCCATGCTCAAGATGCATATCATCATAATAACATGGATCGGCGCTTAAAAAATAAAAGTGTTCATGATTGGCTTGGAAAAAGAGTCGTTGATCAAGACTAGGCTGATCATGATGAGGAAGGCACTGAAAGAAGATATATGTGGCAGGAAGGCCAGTGGTGCCTAGGAGATTTAACAAGAAGCTAGAAGAGAAGGGTGCAATGCCTAAGGAATAAAGAGATGGAACAGGCTCAGGCATCCAATAAGACTCAAGTGTGGCGCACCAAGCAAATAGCCGATAGAAAGCAACCATAAGCTAATATCCAAATGGCTTTTCTGTTGCCATCAGAATTCAGAGCTCTGGCAGATCAAGTAGTTTATTCAAATTTCAATGAATCAGAATATGAGGAGATAGTTGCCAAGTTGATGGTTGTATAGCAAGCAATATTTGACAAACCAGTCAAACATCGGCACTTAAAGGCGTTATATATGAAAGGTCTTGTCGATGGGAAGCCGATGAACAAGATATTGGTGGATGGAGGTGCTTCTGTCAATCTTATGCCTTACACTACTTTTCGTAAACTTGGCAAAGGACTAGAAGATCTAATGGAGACTGACATGATGCTTAAGGATTTTGGAGGTAATACGTCTAAGACTCAAGGGGCAACAAACATTGAACTAACAATTAGAAGTAAGACTCTACTCACTACATTCTTCGTCATCGATGGGAAAGGGTCTTACAGTTTGCTCCTCGGTCGAGATTGGATTCATGCAAATTGTTGCATACCATCGACCATGCATCAGTGTTTGATCCAATGGCATGGAGATGATGTTGAACTAGTTCGCGCTGATGAGTCCGTGAGCATCGTAATAGCCGATCCGATCTTTTGGGAACTAGGAGACTTTGAATGTTTTTCTGGCAAGTCATAGGAAGGAGGCTTCATTAAAATCAGCAATGAAAGCCAACAGCTGGTGCAAGCGATCGGCTCTGAGAGTTTGTTTTAATAAGAAAAGTCATGGCTTCACGTCGGCCATTGGATTAAAAGGAAATTAAGCGTTGAGTCTTGGAGATAAGCTTAGGCCAACGTATGTGAATTCTGAGTCAAAGTGTAAGTGCGATTCAGAGTTAATGGATTTCTTAAAGAAAATCTGTTTTGCTTAATAGGGTGTTCGACCTGGGTTGATTAATCGTTCAACTTCTGATATGAAAAGTTCTATGGTATGTTATTCTAACACCTAGTTAGCATTTGATAGCCGATTCATTCTCGGCTCTAATAGCCGGTACCAGAAGGGTATCGCCTCTAGTTCAAAAAATGAAAAATCTTCAAAGACAGTAAAAGCCGATACGATATGTATCGCCTATAGAACAAAAAGCAAAAGATAAAAATAGTCATATGTGAGAGCATTGTACTGAGGTACATTCATGGAAAGAACATGAGTCTTTGTTCATCGGATGACCCTAGATACAAGCTAACCAAAGATCTTGTTCACCACATCTTGGGCGGATATGATGTCTACTATGGCCTCCGCTGCCATGACAATTTCTTTAAGCAGGTCCTCATGCTCCTTAGGGCCGTCGCCCATTGGGAAACTAGTCTCCATGGCATGGAGCTCGTACCTAGTCTAGACTTGTGCCGCGGTCAGCACCATCACCGCACCATGATGAACACCATGGAGGGCGATCTCCTAAATGCGTGCCAAGACGTCTTGGAGACAGGCGTCAATAGGGGAACCCCAGGCATTGACGGCATCTATGGCCATGTTCGCCGCTAGTTGGAGAGATTCCAACTGCGCTGTCAGGGCTGATAATCACAAAAACAAGAATACTATCAAGATGAAGATAATGGAAGTTGGAATGAAAAACCTCCATGGAGTTCATCTTACCCGCCACTGTGGTGTCAGATTTGGCTAGCCACGCTCGGACAGCGCTGGCCTCCTCCTCGGCTGCATGAAGAGCGGCCTAAGAAACTCCAAGGCGGATCTTGAGCTGGCCATTCTCTTGAGTCACCTCGAAATAGCAGTTTTGAGCCACCCTCCACTCTCGAAGGAAGCACAGGGCGTCGTCGCCATTGTACGAGTCTGAGGAGTCTAACGACAAAGCCAAAGCAGAAGACACAACGTCGGAGGAATTGTTGGCCCTAGGAAGAGGACAAAGGCTATCGTTCACGACGAACCTAGGAATAAGGTAGAAGAGTTCATCGCTATGAATAGAAGATTTGTAGACCATTGCCATGAGTAAAAGCCATCAATCTCACCTCATACGTCGGAGATGCTGACTCACTGGCATGTTCTCCTCCGCTGCTCGCTTGATGTGGTTATCCTCGCTGGCCATGGATTTGATTAGATCTATGAGAAGGGAAGGAAACTGCTACAGGATTTTGGAAGGTGGAGAAGTGCAAAGGAATAGTTGCTAGTGGAGATGCGTTCGAGGCTGAAACCATCGGCTTGTTTTTGAAGACCTAAAGTGAAGAGGCGGACGCCTCGGGACATGTAAAAGGCAACTGCAATTAATGGAAGGCGAAGCGCCACTTCACTAATACTGATGGAAGTACGACATTGAGCAACTAAAGGCAAAAAATCAAAGGGTTCTCTTAATAAAAGCTATGTTTTTAGACTCAATGGATTGAGATCAGAAGTCTAGGATCGGCTATTATAAATCGGCACTTTAGACGAAACGAAAGATATAATGAGACAGTAGGAAAGTATGGTCATCATCAGTTTTACACAAGATACATGTATTAACCTATGAATTACAAGTTCAAAACATCCTGGATAATTTTCAATAGTTCTAGCCGAACGACGTCGACTTCTGTAATCTTTTGCTCATACTCTTCGGCTGTTCCAGGAGTGTTCTCAAGACTACTATGAATGGCTCTACTTCTTTTCACTTTGGCCAGCAGTTCCTATTTCTTCTATTTGACGACATCGGGTATTTGGGCCAGAGTAAACTTGCAACGGTCAATAGTAGTTTTCACGTTTTCCAGTTCCTTCTCAAGTTTAGCATGTTTGATTTCTAGCTAGGAAAGCTCTGGATCAGTCCTGGAGGAAGAATTTTTTAGATCATCAACCAGCTACATCAACTCTTTAGCCTCTTGCCTGTTAGAGTTATCCTAGGCCATCAAAGCTTCACGATTGGATAGGTTCCTCTGAATCTTTTTTACATTCAGAGCTTAATCTTCAAAAGAAGACAAATATAACAAGACTTTGGAGAGGGTTGGAGATGGATCACCCTTTATAGCCAAGAAGACTCTCTGCATTGAGTCAGTGTCTCAGATCAGATTGGCTACGTCCTTCTCAAGCATTGGCAATATGTGTCTTAGCCGATTTCTGGTCTCTTCCGACAGGGCTTCGCTAGAAAAAGTAGCTGACGATCTGATTTCATCCTCATCAAAATATTCCTC
Organism: Miscanthus floridulus; assembly: GCF_019320115.1. NCBI lineage: Eukaryota > Viridiplantae > Streptophyta > Magnoliopsida > Poales > Poaceae > Miscanthus > Miscanthus floridulus. The sequence continues at coordinate 15,537,428 of NC_089591.1, read as the reverse complement.
AAAATTGAGAGAATGGCTCTAGGCTAGAAGACTGAGTGCCTATGTACAAGGGAAAGCATGATTAGGAGGTTTGACTCAGTTTATCAAAAAGCAGATGGCAAAGAAGCTATAGTACCTTATCCGTAATAGTCTCTATCAGAAGAGGGAGAATAGCTGATGATGCATCGATGACATCTAGTTGAATCGGCTTCAAGCTTCTAGCATTGATGTCTGCAATAACAAGGAAGGATTTTTAATTCATGTTTGTTGCAAAGGGACAAATGGAGCAAGTAACTCCCTCACCATCAGTGGTTTGCTGGGCTAGGGAGTCAACAACCTGAGTATGGATGGCAATAAGACAATCTTCAGCGCCAGCAGGTTTGCTAAGCGGACTGTTAGATGTTTCCTCGAGAAGTATCTAGCACAAGTAAAAGGTCAGGTGAAGGGTAAAAGACTAAGTAAATCAAAAAGTTAAGGAAAATACTTTGACAAGCATCAAGGAAAAATCCACATTTTCTACCATTGTGGAAGCATCGGTTACTTCCACTGAAATTGGCTCCTATTGAGGATCGACCGACAAGGGTTTGGTTGGTGATGAATCAAGTGCCTGAGATAGTAGTCCTACACCTAAAGCAGACTAGGATGCAATGCTCGATAACTGTGAGAAAATGGGATCAAAAAGTTGAACATCAGTTTGAGTAAAGTATGAATCGTTCACCTGAGCAGCTGATGGCCTTGTTCTATGGAGTCTTTTTCTAGTAGTAGCCTTCTGAGTTACCCCTAGAGCCACCTTGCGCTTTGGGGATTGACGTGTCATGATTGTTGGAGCGGTAGGGGTTCTCATCAACTTCTTCAAGGAAGGTGCGGTTAATTACATTCTTGAAACTGAGCATGATGGTTGATAATCTATAGGATGCCCTCTCCTATCTAGGCTTGGAGGATCGAATTCAATGTCCTAAAAAGATTGGTTAGAACGGTTGGCAAGAAAATTCGCCAAGTAATTTCTCTAAAAAGAGGATGAAAGATTACCTCACCATCAGAAGCAAACTCCCCGTCCAGAGCTATACATAGAGGATGGACTGGACCACAGAAGTGATGGGAACGCCATTCTTGCCACCAGGAGTCAAAGAGGTTGGAAGAAAAACTGGCTCTGACCCAGTCATGCAAGGAAAAGGAAGGAAGGTCTGATCCCAATTGAAAGACTCTAGAAGCTTCCAGCACATCACTAATATCCTCTCTCGGCGTCAGGATGTTCTTGAAGAATAGGCGAGGGGGAAGTTGACCAAGGCCAAACTGACGGGACACAAAAGAAGGGTTGTAAAACTCATAGGTTGGAGGATTGCCTGGAATGGAGGAACCTTTAACCACTTTGCCATGACCATGACAAAATTCGGCTAGGAGAACGCATGGCTTAATAAAGGAATTGAATATCGTAGCCGCTGTCTCATCTGAACAACTGGATTCAAATCGAAATTGGAATGGAAAAGTTAGTTCATCATCCTCATTATAAGATAGCCAAGTCACGACAGCTACATCAAACCGTCTGTAAAACCTTTTGAGGAGGTGGCCAATGTTGAAATCAATTGCTATGGTCGATGCAGCCTCGTCATAATTCATGCACTGTCGACCTCTTCCTTCTTCGCCTCTATATTCCTCATCAAAATTAGAGGACCGAAAGCTGAGGTCTCTAAGATCAGGCCTTGCCATCTTGTGCATGTACAAATTGAGCCACAATTGTATCAGCCACCAGGGGCCACTGATAGTCTGTATTGGTTTATTCTTCAGTAATTGGGCAGTCACCTGGTACATCAGATGATAAACAGCTCCTAACAGATATTTTCCAAGAGGGATATCCTTGCCTAATGCTAGGTGCTCCGCCATGAGTTTGTGATTATAAGTCAGACCACAAGAGGTCCCACAAAAGATGAATCTCTCCAACCACATGTTTAGAAAAGCCACATATTCTCGTTCGCTGATAGGTGATTCGTCTTCGACGTGATTCAAAATGTAACTTGCCCATCCGGTGAAGTCTGCTATCTTGGCCAATCTTTTGGAGCCAGCACTCAAGTACTCATAGGGTTGCACTAATCCAGTAATTCTAAGGCCAGTCAACATATATACATCAGCCAGAGTAATGGTCAATGGGCCATGGCCAAAGATAAAAGCATTCAGAGCATTAGACTAGAAATAAGAAGCAGAGATCAAGAGTGAATCATTCCTCTCCATTTTGGACAACAAAAGTGTCAGGCACTAGTTCAGATCATAAAGCTCCTAGTCTGTGCCCTTTTTCATGGATACCCTATGAAACCAATCTCTCCATCCCTTAGGTGCTTTAGGCTAGTTTCTAAAGGAAGTTTTATTCCAGGAAGATGAATCCACTATAGACTGTTTAAAGGGGATCTGGTTGGTTTCTTGGCAGATGAAATTAGATGGATCAGGATCACCCATACGCCTGAGAAAATAAACATTAGGAATGATAGCTAATGGAATCAAGATCTTGTTCCTCATTTCCTAGAAATCAGGTAAAATAAATTCAAGAAGGGAAGAAATACAGGGTAACGGCCGACACTTGGAGAATGGAAACTTGGAAACATACCTCAGGAACGTGGTCATTGGTCACCATCATGGCCAGAGCAGGTTTAGATCTGATGAGGATAGCTTGAATGGCGGTTCAATGGAATGGCAGATCTGCTAGGTTTTAAGGCCTTGGTGATGGCGGCGTCGGCTGTTGAAGTTGGCTCAAGAAAAGAGAAGGCAAAAAGGCCGAGTGCATCGGAAGAGATACTATTGAGATGTTATATGAGACTCAGGCCTGGAAGTTAGGAGTTATGCATATATCTCAGGATAGAGCAGTTACGGCACGGTAAACCAATAAGCTGGAATTTTGGAATAAAACCATTTTATCCCAAAATTTGGGGGCATGTGTTTACACCAAAATTTGGGAGAAAGAACGTGGGAACTCGTAGGCTTCCAAGATTGTGGCAATCAAGGAGGATCGATGTCAGTCGATTTAGATATGACTCTGGAATCAGGTCTCTTGGGATGACGTTAGCAGATAGCGATGATGAACTATGGTTGGTGCCAGGGAACTACATATCGGACTCTGTAAAAAGGGAAAGATTAGAGTCCAAGTTATCTTAAATTAGGAATATTTTGTTTATGCCAAGGATTGTAACAAATCGTGCTCGAGTAGGATTCATGTTTAGACTCTGGGTATAAATATCAGACCCCGGCTATTGTAGAGAACAACCAATCAATCAAATACAAGTCAATTACTTTTTCGGCTCTAGCCACCCCTTAGGAGTAGGAGTAGAGTAGATCTCGGTGAGTTCTTCAGCAAGTACAGTTGCATCGATCCGATTGACCTCCACTACTTGTTGTAAGTACTGTCATCGTTTATACCTCTATTTGTATGGTTGCATCGATTCGGTCGACCCCCACTGCGGCTCCGGTATAAGCTAGTTATCAACTCTTGTCTAATTCAAGTATGGCCTATGTGATTCTACCTCACACCACACTGCTTGAATTAGATCAAGGTCAAGTTATTGGCTCTACCTTAGAATGACAGTCTTTGGTAGATTCATTAAGTTACCAATATTGCTTATTGCTTTCATTGTTTATCTAATTACAGCAATATCACTCTGCCCAATTGGGATTGACCTAAATCGGCCTTATATCTTGTTTAGCCCATCGTTTGCTAACCTCAAATTGATTTAATCTACACCTTAAATGATGAGTTATGTTTTATCAGATGCTTTATGTCAATCCTGATCGTGAATAGCATGTGGTTAAGGCATGTTGCGTCTTGAGTAGGTTTATTGGCTAGTGAGAATCGTTCCATGGCCCGTTATCATGGCCTGTGTGATTCTACCTCACACCCCACTGTTAGCACCATGGAGTGGCGACCGTTATCTGGTAGATCTATTCCTGATAAGGCATGACTTTAACTGTGTGTTATGCCTGAATTGGTTGTTTTAGCCGATATCGAGTGCTGTCATGAACAGTTCGCATCATGAGACAATTGAAGTAAAGATAGGTTGAAAGATATGTTAGCCCCATGATCTTATTATTGTATTATGGCCTGCATGATTCTGTCCTCATGCCCCACTAATATTAGTAATGAGTTAGGGTCGTCAAGTTTATTGTTATTTCTACGGCTTGCATAATTCTGCCTCATGCCCCACTGGTCATAGCAATAGATGAGATCTAACATGTTCATTAAATTTATCTTTATCAAACGGTTAAATGGCGTTGAATTGTTTCTTTATATAAAAGGGGTTCGGTTACTTGTAATCATTGGCTCAGCATGGACCGATTATTGTTGATATCTTATTGCCATTGATTCATATTTGCTCAAATAACGATATTTATCCTGAATGATAACTAATTCTTCTTACACACCCCATGAGCTTTAACTTGATTTATTCTCTTGAATATGCTGGAATTGGCTATTCTGTCGATCTCCTTTAATATCGGCTTTCATAGCCGCACATTCAGGACTGTTTGACAACACCGACAAGTTCTACCCTTAATTACTGATGAACTTTCTCTCCTTGTCAATTGCAGGGTCAAATTGACTGGCACGCCTCAGGAGGAATGTGCAGGATCAACTATCCCTGCGCTGAAGCTAGGTAGATCTTGCTCCATCGAGCGGACCCTTCTGGCTTGCTGCGTGTGTCCTTGGCATGGGACAAAAATTCCATGTCGACAAACCTCGCTACCTGAGCTATCCTTCTTCTTGTTATCATTAGGTGAACTAGCTTAAGAGACTCTTACACCACCATTCCTTATGGAAATACGATACCCTAAATACTTCTAGGTGAAATGTTACAATAGTAATTCTGTGCGCTTGTGGATTATTTCTGAATGCGTTAAGAAATACTAACAAGCATTTCTTGTGCCATTGCTGGGGAACTGGTTGCTGTAATATCTTCGAACGTTGTCCACATGTGTATCCTTGTGTTTTATCTTCCTTTAAAAAATATTCATTTTATTCTTTTTCACCATGAAGCCCTTCCATTTAAACAAAAATCTTTCTGCTCCTTAGGACGAGTTCCTACTGCCACCACCATCGAAGCTAATCATAGCTTCTGGCTATGAACTTTGTCCTAGCTTTGGCGGTCAAGCTTATGACCATAAACTAAGCACTGGCGGGAGATACCCTGGATTATCATAAAAAACTAACTTTTCTTATCAATAAAAGCAAGAACAAGTTTTCAAGTTAGTATGCACCTTCGGGTATTCTTGGTCGCTAAGCATTTCAGGTCAAGATCGAGAAGAATAGGGGACATAGAGGGCTTGAAATCATGGGAGCTGCATCAATTATATACCTTGATAACCATTGGTGATTGAATACACTTAAAAAGGACACCCCGACATGGCACACTTGACTTTTACACAAAAGTCCAAGTGTGGGGGAGAATGGTGAGAGTCTCACTACAAGTTCCATACACACCAAAGGCTATCTTGGTTAAAAAATGATGTTAGCTTTGTCTTGCTAAAAAGGGGGCTAAAAGAATATATCAAAAAAAGAAAGAAAGCTAAAAAAAGAGAAAAAATAATATATGATAAAGGAGATGAAAACAAGAGAGGAATAAAGCTAAAAAAAGAAGAGAGAGAGAGAGAGAGAAGAGAGAGGAGTAGGTTAGCCCTACTAGCCACCATAAACACCAATGAGCCACCTGACTCCATCCTGTATTGCTTTTGTGCACATGCAAGCTTTGGTCCATTTTTTTCATCTACCACCAGGCATTGCATAGATGTGGTGCAAGAAGGATTCTCATCTTCTTAACCTTTGCTGCCACCACCAAGGCCCATGGTCCCTACACATTAACTGTGTGTGTGTCCAAGCCTTGTTGCTCACCTAAGATGGACCATATGCTATCAAGGAACTTCTGCAGCAATCTCATAGTTTTCATCCACATACGCTATCGGTACGTATACTTAGGTATGCAAAGGTAATGTTTAGCAACTCCTTTACTCAAATTTATCTCTGTATCACTTGCTCATCATACTTCTCGTGTTTATGTCAAATGCTCTGGTTTAGGTGTACTCATATATGGTACATATACAGTACATCTATTGGCCTTTTAAATTAAGCATGGTGCTTAGGTTAATATGGCCTTTGAAAGGAATCAAGATGCCCAAGAGGGGGGGGGGTGAATTGGGCTAATTCTAAATTCTCTTGCAATAATCAAATCCTACGGATAGCCCAATTAACCCCTTGTGCCTAGAAAAGTGTTTATATCAAACTAATGCACAACAACCTCACAACCTAAGTTCCAAACTTACTCTAGCAAGCAATTCTATGGATGTAAAACAAGTATTGAATTGCTCAAGGTAAATGCTCAAAGTAAGTGCTCAAAGTAAATAGAGAGAGAAAAGGAACACGGCGATGTTTTGCCGAGGTATCGGAGAGTCGCCACTCCCCACTAGTCCTCGTTGGAGCACCCGCACAAGGGTGTAGCTCCCCCTTGATCTGTGCAAGGATCAAGTGCTCTCTACGGGTTGATTCTTCGACACTCCGTCACGGCGAATCACCCAAAGCCGCTCACAACTTGAGTTGGGTCACCCACAAGCTCCGCCGGGTGAACACCAAACTCCTGATCACCACCAAGCCGTCTAGGTGATGGCGATCACCAAGAGTAACAAGCACGAACTTTCACTTGACCACTGCGAAGCCTAATGAGAAGATGGATGCACACTTTGCTACTCTTGATTTGCTAGTGAGGCTACTCTCTTGGATTACTCAAATCACAAACACCTCACTAGGACCTTGCTCTTCTTGGCACTCACAAACGTGTTTCTCAGCTGTTGGAATGAGCAAAAGTTACTCCACTCACTGAGTGGAGCCCTCTATTTATAAGGCAGCCTGAAAAACGAACCTGTTATGAGCTTCTGCGGGATGACCGGACGCTCCGATCGTTTTGACCGGACGCTCCGGTCAGTTCAACCCACGAACTAGTTTTCAAATGATGACCGGACGCTGTCAGGGTCCAGTTAGTACCGACCGGACTGCGTCTGGTCGCTCTTGGATGCTTACTGTAAACGACCGGACGCTAGATACTCAGGGTCCGGTCACCACTGATCGGACGCGTCCAGGTCACTCTTTCCCAAGTCTAGACCCTTACTGGAGTCGACCGGACGCTAGCCCTCAGCGTCCGGTCACATGACCTTCCAGCGTCCGGTCACTCCAGACTTGTTCTTCATGGTCAAATAAACTGACCTGACCCTACGGCCAGCGTCCTGGTCGCACCGGAGCCAGTGTCCGGTCAGTGTTTGACCCTCCATTCACTTCCAACTTTCGAACATATGTGAATGAAGTTTGCTCCAAAGGATCTTAGGCATTCATAGGAGCTACCTAGAGCTAGTTTAAACAAGTGTGCACCACACCTAACTCACTAGACTCAACTAGGTCAAGCTACCCGTTCATACCCCCCTTCATAGTACGGCCAAAAGAAAAACAAAGTCCTAAACTACTCTAAGTGTCTCTCCAACTCCAATCGACACTTAGAACTAGTTATCCTTAACCTTGTCGTCCATCCTTTGAAAACCGAAACGATTTCCATCGTAGGGGCATGACAACCTCGATTGCCTAATTGATCTCTATTACCATGACCTAACTTAATTGCCTCTGCAAAACACACATTAGTCATAGTAATCTTGTATTGACATTAATCACCGAAATCCAACTAGGGGCCTAGATGCTTTCAATCTCCCCCTTTTTGGTGATTGATGACAATACTACCTCGAGTATGTTGTGGAGTGAGGTTTTTGACTGGGCTTGGTTCATATAAGCTTTTGTCAATAAGAACAAAAGAGTTAGTCAAGCTTATATGACCCAAGCCAACACAATGTACTCAAAGGATATGAATTAAGCATGAGTACAAATAACAAAGCTCATTTGCTTCGAAGTATAAACGCGGAAGCAAAAGGCAAATGAGCATTACATAAGTGATATGACATATAGATAATGCAAAGTAGAAATCACACATGTCAAATATCACAATCACGTAGATAGCACTATCACATATATATAATAGTATGCATGAAAGTAAACACACGAATGCATAAGTAATAGTGTATCACACAAATAAAACTCCAAATGTATATAATAAGCTAATACTAGATAACTAGCTCCCCCTAAACTCGCTCCCCCTAAGTCTACATACTCAAACCCTCTCCCCCTTTGGCGTCAAACACCAAAACCTAAGGGTCGGTCGGCGGGGCTACAGTGGATGAGTCGGGCGCTGAAGTATGTGGAGCAAGATGGAACTGGGCGCCATCATCATCAGACCCTGAGCTCTAAACTGACTGACCCTTTGAAGCAGGAAGTGTCGCTAAAGCGGTCTGGGTCTGAGCTGGGGCTGGTGCTGCCTATGAAGCTACAAGAATGTCTGTCGTAGGATCTGACAAGGCGACAGACGAGGGGAGCCTCTGAGTAGTCATGATAGCTGGAGCTGCTGCAGACGGATCGGCAGTATGCATGTGAGGCGGAGTAGGCATGCCGGTCAACTCGCTGAAAGATGCTCCAAGACTCCTGGAGACTGACGTGTCAGGCATGAATAGTGAGGAAGACTGCTCTGGTGAGAAACCTGTGTGATAAGGAGTGAACTGTGGGGCTACACTAGGTGAGGCTAACCACTGGGACACCTGTACAGGAGGTGAAGTAAACTGAGCTAGAGGCTATCCCTGACTCTGGAGCCCGATGGGCTGTACTGCTGGAGTCATCGAAGTGGTAGGAGGCTGTGCAAGCTGGGGCAAAGTCTGTGGCAGTGGGATCCCAATGGCTGTCACTACATGCTACATGAATCCCATGAGCTGCTGCTGCATAAGTAACTGCTGGTGCTGAAGGAGCTGCTGCTGCCGCTGAAACTCGTCCTGAAGAGCCTGAAACTGAGCGAAGTTGGTAGCTATCTCCTGTGCCTGTCGTGTCTGATCCTGCTGCATCCGCTCAAGAGTAGCTATGAGAGCGGGGTCTGTCTGCGGAGCAGGTGGTGTAGAACTGGAGCTACCGGCCTCTGCATCATGTCTGCGTGGAGACATCTGAGGTATAGGCTGGTAGTCATCGTCGGAGCTGTCACTATACTCACTCACCTCCTGCTGTGCCTCTAGCTCCTCCTCCTCAGTGGCTGCAATCCCTCTGATGATCTCATCCTGCTGAGCTACGGACTCTGGCACATCGGGACGACGGCTAGGCTGTCTGGGTGCCTGAGGAGTGGTGTGTCTGATCCTCTATGATAGGTTGTAGGCTAGGAACTCTATAGTGGCACCTGTATACTCATCCATCATGCCAGGGGGCTTATCAAGCACAACTCTGCGGATGAGGAACGTGATCCAGTGAGCATAGGGAAGCTGCCTGCGACCCTTGAATCCCTCAGCTGTAGTATCCTCCATCTCTGAAAGAAGGAGGTCCTAGATGTCAAATACTGTCATCTGCGTGATGGCATTGAGAAGCCAGAGCTATAAGCGAGTCAGGCCCTCCCTGTATCCCAACCTAGGAAGTAGTGTCCTCCTGATGATGGCCTCTAGTATCCTCGCTGTAGGAGTCAAGTCACTGGGGTTCCTGCTCGACCCCTCTCCAAATGGCTCCTTGAAGCAATGCCGCACTAAATCTATAGGGGGCACCTGCCCTCCATGAGGACGCCTGGGAGGCTCCTGCTGTCCATAGCAAACCTCATGCATCTTTACAGGCTGCTCCTGTAGTCTCAGTATCTCCCTGGCTCTACCACTAGTCACTCTGTAGTCTTTGCCTTTGAAAGCAAAGTGAATGAATCTGTGATGAGGATCGATGTAGAGCGAGGCATAAAACTGACGGACCCAAGAAGGTACATATATGCCCATCCATCCAATCAAATCTGTCAGTCCTGGCAAATATGACAAGTATTGCCGAATGCTCTCTCCGGCTGCTACCACAATGGACTCTATCTGACAGACCCTCTGTGATCTGAACACTACCCCACTGTTAAGATATGCATTGTAGAAATCCTCCTACAGTGGCGTGTAGAACCCCTCAGCTGCTCTCTCATCCCTCCTCAGAGGAAACCAAACCTCAAACTCAACAAACCGCAGCTACTGAACCTGCCTGGCTGTAGCGGCCCTCAAGTCGAGGTGAACCACTAGAGGCGGACCCTGTGGTCTGGGCGGAGGGCGAGAACCCCTGCGCTATGTAACTGGCCTCGGTGGAACTGCAGCACTGGTACGACTCAAGCGGCGTAGCTAAGGTGCCGGCTTGGTCTCCTGACCCTCCTGAGTCTCTTGAGCTGGCTGAGGCTCTGCTGGTGGGGGCTGCTGCTGTGCTGATGGACCCTCCTCAATGGCAACCCGTCGTCCTGCAAGCATGGCAGTCCCAGCTGGACTACCGTGACGACGCTCAACATCCTCGATCGCAGCTCTGACTGCGGGTGAAACTGGCTGATCTGCAATGACAACTCCGCTACGGGTACCACCTCTCTCGGCACGCTCTGCGGCCTCTGCAATAGCTGCTGCTCTTGCTGTCTCTGCGTCGGGGTACTTCCGCTTCTTGGATGTTACCTGCTTGGTTGACTTGCCTTTAGATCCGGCTGGCTGGCGAGGCAGGGGCCTTCGATCATCATCACCTGGGCCACCACCAACATTCTTGGTGCGAGCCATCTGAACTGATAAGATGGTGAACTGTCGCTGATGAAGATCAACTATCAAACTGCCGCTTTCGAGGCTTGGCCTCGATCCTTACTCGCGAGCTTGGCTCCAAGTTGACTGCCAACTGCCAGACGAAACACAACGGAACTGACTCGCTGCACGATAGAATAGATGGAGATACAAATAAATACCATATGTCTAATAGATGCGAAACCCTAATAGAGAAAGCAATGTAGATGCGAATTTGAATCGTATGGCTTTCTACCCGACGATCCGTGAACTAAGAATAGATAAGATGTCACGCGGGGGATCCTCGGAACCAGGCTAGGGTTAGGTCAAAAGCCCTGAACGCAATGGGGAATCAGTGCATTAAAAATTTGATCTAGGTCACAATTGGAAGTCAAGATTGAAACACAAAACTTGCCTTACCAATGAGTGGGATGGTAGGGCAATAGCACTTGGCGTGAAGACCGGTAGCCTTGGCAACGGCGGAGCGGCGAGCTTTGGGCGTGAGGAGGCCGGCGTGGTGCTGAGCAGGCGCGGTGGCGTGCGGGACGGCGGCGCGTGGCTGCAACGGGCCGGTGGTGGCGCGCGAAGACGGGGCTCGTAGCTCGGCTGTGGGCTCGGCTGGAGCACGGCTGGCGAGCGGGGGACGAGCGCAGTGGCGTGGTGAGGCGAGGGCACGGCGGCGCGGGCGCGAGGTGACCGGTGCAGGAGGCGCGCGGCTAGGCTGCGGCGGCGGCTTGGGCTAGGTCATGGCGGGTTGAGGTCGAACAGGGGTACGGTCTTGCTGTTAAATAGTTCCCCACATGCGACAAAAAAGGAATCGGAGAAAGGAGTCCTGAAAACACGCGAGATCCACTGACCGGACGCTCCGGTGGTAGCGACCGGACGCTACCACCAAGCGTCCAGTCGATTCCAGAGAGGTCCAAAACCTCTGGAATCGGGACCGGACGCGTTCGGTGGTCCATGACCGGACGCAGGCAGGGTCCGATCAGTACTGCTAGTCCTTCCTTGATCGACTGGACGCTGAACCCTTCCTGACCAGACGCACAGACGCAGCGTCTGGTCACTCCTTCAGTAGCAGTTCACCTCCTGTGAACTGACCGGACGCTGGACAGCAGCGTCCGGTGCAGCGTCCGATGCACCTTTTCCAGCAAACCTTCAACCTTCCTTCGCGCTGCCTGTTCCCAATCAAGTCCCAACTTGAATAAGATCCAAATAAACACCAATTGGGACTGATGTGAGTGACCTCTCTCAAACCCTCATATTTTTCAAAATATTTTGCCTTATGCTATAATTCTTTTTAAGAAAATAGGCAACAAGAGGGCAAATGGAACAAAACGACAAAACAACATTCATGCATATGTAATACTTGTAAGTAAATCTAGTTGCTTGTCAAGTTTGATCCAAGGTTAAGCTTCTTCACACGCTTTTCGGCGGTTATCTTAACCATGTTAGACAAGCCCTATATGCATTGCCACAAATTAAATGTGTTGTATATTACAATGAATGCAAGGGACAACACAAGCTCAACTTTTAGTGAAGTTACTAAAATCAAGTACATTGAGCTCATTCCGCAATCTACAAAATGAAGCCTCATCTAGCGGTTTAGTGAAGATATCCGCTAATTGATCTTCGGATCTTACACCTTCTAGTGATATATCATTTTTAGCTACATGATCTCTTAGAAAGTGATGGCGGATATCTATATGCTTGGTGCGAGAGTGTTGAACCGGATTATTTGCAAGTTTTACCGCACTTTCATTGTCGCACAAAAGAGGTACTTTCTCTAGAACTACTCCATAGTCTAGTAAAGTTTGTTTCATGTATTATATTTGTGCACAACAAGCACCCGCGGCAATGTATTCCGCTTCGGCGGTGGACAAAGCCACACTATTTTGTTTCTTGGAGGACCAAGACACAAGTGATCTACCAAGCAAATGGCACCCTCCGGATGTGCTCTTTCTATCAACTTTGCATCCGGCGTAATCCAAATCGGAATGGCCAATTAATTCAAATAAAGCTCCTTTGGGATACCAAAGACCAATGCTTGGCGTGTGCTTAAGATACCTAAGGATTCTTTTTACGGCAATTAAATGTGTTTCCTTAGGACTAGCTTGAAACCTAGCACACATACACACACTAAACATGATGTCAGGCCTAGATGCGGTTAAATATAACAAGCTACCAATCATAGAACGGTAGAGAGTTTGATCAACCGAGTTACCTCCCTCATCTAGGTCAAGATGTCCATTGGTAGGCATTGGGGTCTTGATTGGCTTACATTCATCCATCTTGAATCTCTTGAGAAGATCTTTTGTGTATTTCTCTTGAGAGATGAAGATGCCTTCTTTCATTTGCTTGACTTGAAAACTAAGAAAGAATGTAAGCTCACCAATCATTGACATCTCGAACTCCTTAGACATCAATTCACCAAATTCTTTGCATGAGTCTTCATTTGATGATCCAAAGATGATATCATCAATATATACTTGACAAATGAAGATATGCCCATCAAGCTTCTTGGTGAATAGTGTGGTGTCGACCTTCCCAATGGTGAAGCCCTTCTCAATAAGAAATCCCAAAGGCGCTCATACCAAGCTCTTGGGGCTTGCTTAAGCCCATATAGTGCCTTGGACAACCTATAAACATGATTAGGATATCTAGGGTCTTCAAACCCAGGAGGTTGATCAACATAGACTAGTTCATTAATAAAGCCATTTAAGAATGCACTTTTCACATCCATTTGATATAGTTTCATTTCATGATGTGATGCATATGCAAGAAGGATACGGATGGCTTCTAATCTTTCAACCGGTGCAAAGGTTTCTCCAAAATCTAAACCTTCAACTTGAGAGAATCCCTTTGCAACTAGTCTTGCCTTGTTCCTCACAACAACACCTTGATCATCTTGCTTGTTGTGGAACACCCACTTTGTTCCAATGACTCTTGCACCTTTTGGTCGCTCTTCAAGATTCCAAACTTCATTGCGAGTGAAGTTGTTCAACTCTTCATGCATGGCATTGATCCAATCCGGATCTTTAAGAGCTTCTTCTACCTTGGTAGGCTCATAGCAAGAGACAAAAGAGTGATGAGCAATAAATGAAGTAAGTTTTTGAGATCGAGTCATTACACCCTTTGATGGACTCCCTATGATGAGATCTTGTGGATGATCTTGTAGGAGAGGTGTATTTCTTCTATTGACCACTTGAGGAGGAGGTTGTGGAGCATCAACATCTTGTGCTTGTACCACCATTTGCTCATGGGAGATATGAGTATCTTCATTTTCTACTCTCCCATCTTTTTCACCATCTTGTGGTACATTTGATGAAGAAGGTTGGTTAATGACTTGTACATCATCTTCATCATCTTTTGGCTTGATGTCTCCCACCGGGATATTCTTCATAGCCTCCCTCAATGGTTCATCACCTACATCATCAAGATTCTCATGTGCTCCTTGGGAGCCATTAGATTCATCAAATTCCACATCATATGTTTCTTCAACCAAGCTGGTGGCATGATTGAATACTCTATATGCTTTGGACTTCAATGAGTAGCCAACAAGAAAACCTATATCACAACGTCTTTGAAACTTCCCTAGGTGTTGCCGCTTCTTGTAGATGTAGCACTTGCAACCAAACACCGTAAAGAAGGAGACGTCCGGCTTCTTCCCATTGAGCAACTCATACAGTGTCTTGACAAGGAACTTTTGAAGAAATAGGCGGTTGGATGCATAACATGCGGTGTTGATTGCTTCTGCCCATAGAGCTTTGGGGGTGTTGTACTCATCTAGCATTGTCCTTGCAAGAGTGATCAAAGTCCGGTTCTTCCTCTCAACTACACCATTTTGTTGAGGAGTATAGGTTGCGGAGACTTCATGTTTGATTCCAACTTCATCACAATAAGCTTCTATGTTTGTGTTGTCAAACTCTTTGCCATTGTCACTTCTTATCTTCTTGAGCTTCACTTCAAATTCATTTTGAGCTCTCTGGCAAACTTCTTGAAACAAGATGCAACTTCGGATTTGTCATGAAGGAAAAACACCCATGTATATCTTGAATAGTCATCCACAATCACAAGGCAATAGAGATTTCCTCCCAAACTCTTGTATGTTGTTGGTCCAAATAAATCCATATGTAGGAGTTCTAGCACTCTTGTGGTTGACATGAAAGCTTTGGTTGGATGAGTGTTTGCAACTTGCTTGCCGGCTTGACATGCACTACAAAGCCTGTCCTTCTCAAACTTCACATCCTTCAACCCTCTCACCAAATCATTCTTCATAAGCTTCTTGAGTGAGCTCATCCCAACATGAGCAAGTCTTCTATGCCATAGCCACCCAAGTGTTGTTTTGGTGAATAGGCAAGTCTTCAAGTTTGCATCTTCAGAGGTGAAGTCAACTAGATATAAGTTGTTGTATCTAAATCCATTGAATATCACTTGATTGTCATCTACTTTGGATACAACAACCTCCTTCTCGGTGAATAAGCATTGAAAGCCAAGATCACACAATTGCCCAACGGATAGCAAGTTGAAGCTCAATGAAGCAACATAGAGCACATTGGAGATGGAATGATCATTTGAGATTGCCACTTTGCCCAATCCTTTGACCTTGCCCTTTGAATTATCTCCAAATGTTATTTTCTCTTGTCCATCTATCTCTTCATCTAGTGAGGTGAACATACGAGGATCACCGGTCATATGTTGAGTGCAACCACTATCAATAATCCAATAACTACCACCGGTCTTGTAGTTCACCTACACACAAGAGATTCAAGCTTTAGGGATCCAAGCTTGTTGAGGGCCCTTCACCTTCTCAACAAGTGACTTAGCCACCCAAATTTTCTTAGGCCTACTCTTGTTGGGGGGACCTAAGAACATGACTTTCATCTTTCCACTCGAATCTTTTCTAAGCATGTAGTGAGCATTGAAAGCAAAGGGTCTAGCATGCTTGGGCAAGGGTTGTGGTGGTGGAGTTTGACACTCATGAGCAAAGTAGCCTTCTTGTCCACACTTAAAACATCTCTTTGGCTTTGGCTTTGGCTTTGATTATTGGTGTTGAGCTTGAGCCTTCTTCTTCTCTACACTTGCCATATATCCAATGCCACTTCTATCCATCTTCATGACGGTATTCATGAGTAGCTCACTTTGGAGATGCTTGCCTCTAGCAAACTTGCTCAATCCCACCTTGAGATGCTCTTTCTCCATCTTGAGCTTCTTGTTCTCTTCCTTGAGAATATCATTGTTCTTCTCCTCCTTGAGTTTCTTGTTTTCTTCTTTTAGCTTCTCATTCTCAAGGATCACCTCTTTGTCATGATCAAGAGTTTCTAGCACGATGGTGTTGTGACTTTTCATCTCTTCAAGATCTTTCATGAGCTTCTCATTGTCACTCTTGAGCTTGACATACTCATCATAGTCATTACACTCAACCACTTGCTTGCCTTTGCTACTAGATCCATGCTCAATGCTTTCATCAATTAAATCATCACATGCGGTAGCTATATCAATCTTAACAACATGGTTAGTAGCATCATGTGGCTCATTTGGTAAGAATTCTTGTGCAATAATAAGGGTATCATAATCGATCTTTAGAGTTGTATATTCATCTTTTAGCTTGTTGTGACTAGTGATAAGCTCATTGTGCACCCACTCAAGTTTATCATTTTTATCTTTAAGCTCTTTCTTAGAAGATTTTAGCTCCTTGAGTTTGGACGATATAGAATCGTTTGTTTCTTTGAGCTCATCATTAGCCTTTTCTAATGTATCACACTTAGCTAAGAGTGAATCATTTTTAGCATCAAGTTTTTCATTTGTAGCTCTACTCTTTCTAATGATCTTAGTATATTTTCTTAGTATTTTGACAAGATCATCATATGTAGGTGAGTCATCATCATCACTATCACTATCATCATCACTAGCATGTTCATCATCACTACTATCATCACTCTTAGTTACCTTGCGTTCACCTTTGGCCATAAGGCATAGGTGTGTAGAGGATGATAGCGATGATGGCGGTGAAGATGCAAGATCAATAGCAATGGCGGCCACCTTTTCATCGTCACTATCATCATCGGATGATCCACTTGATGAATCAATGTCCGTGAGCCAATCACCGACAATATAGGCCTTGCCACTCTTCTTCTTCTTGTAGAACTCCCTCTTTTTGCCATCTCTCTTCTTGTATGGCTTGTTCTTCTTCTTTTCATCTTCATCGCTTGAATCATCTTTCTTGCCCTTGTTCTTGAACTTGTCTTTCTTGGGCTTCGTGCATTGATGAGCTAGATGGCCAAGTTCGCCACAATTGTAGCAATCCATCTCGGAGATTGGCTTTCTTCTTGAGCTAGTGAAGAACTTCTTCTTCTTGCCATCAAACTTGATGCCACTCTTGTTTAGCCTTTTTAGCATCTTGGTGGTCTTCTTCACCATGAGGGCAAGGCTTTCTTCATCATCTTCATCACTTGAGCTCTCATACTCAAGTCTTGCTTTGCCCTTGTCTTGGCTAGCTTTGAATGCTAAGTCCTTCTCTTTCTTCTTTGTAGAGGATGAGCCATCTTGTGGTGTGATGTGCATGTACATCTCATGAGCATTGATCTTTCCCAAGATTTGTGTCGGTGTAGCGGCGGAAAGATCACCTTGATGTAGCACGGTCACAATATGCCCATATTTGTCAATGGGGAGGACACTCAAGATTTTTCTCACAACATCGGATGGTGACATTTGAGTGAGTCCAAGCCCATTGACTTCCTCTACAAGAACATTTAATCAAGAATACATCTCATTAGCACTTTCTTTGGGAAACATCTCCAAAGAATTTAGCTTTTTAATCACAAGATGATAGCGTTCCTCACGCTCACTCTTGGTTCCCTCATGGAGCGCACAAACGTCCGACCATAGTGCATGGGCGTCTTTGTGGTTCCTTACACGATTGAACACATCTTTGCAAAGGCCTCGAAAGATGGTGTTGCGAGCCTTTGCATTCCATTTTTCATAATTCACTTCATCACCTTGAAGTTGTGCGGCATTCCTAAGTGCTGGGAACCCTTGAGAGGCGGCTCTTAGAATTCCAACATCTAGAGCTTCTAAGTATGCCTCCATGCGGATTTTCCAATATGGAAAATCATCTCCCTCAAAGATAGGAGGAGGTCCATCCCCGTGAGACATCTTGCTCTAAGCGATTAAGCTTAAAAACATGAGCATGAGGCTCTGATACCAATTGAAAGGATCAAGATGCCCAAGAGGGGGGGTGAATTGGGCTAATTCTAAATTCTCTTGCAATAATCAAATCCTACGGATAGCCCAATTAACCCCTTGTGCCTAGAAAAGTGTTTATATCAAACTAATGCACAACAACCTCACAACCTAAGTTCCAAACTTACTCTAGAAAGCAATTCTATGGATGTAAAACAAGTATTGAATTGCTCAAGGTAAATGCTCAAAGTAAGTGCTCAAAGTAAATAGAGAGAGAAAAGGAACGCGGCGATGTTTTGCCGAGGTATCGGAGAGTCGCCACTCCCCACTAGTCCTCGTTGGAGCACCCGCGCAAGGGTGTAGCTCCCCCTTGATCCGCGCAAGGATCAAGTGCTCTCTACAGGTTGATTCTTCGACACTCCATCGCGGTGAATCACCCAAAGCCGCTCACAACTTGAGTTGGGTCACCCACAAGCTCCGCCGGGTGAACACCAAACTCCCGATCACCACCAAGCCGTCTAGGTGATGGCGATCACCAAGAGTAACAAGCACGAACTCTCACTTGACCATGTGAAGCCTAATGAGAAGATGGATGCACACTTTGCTACTCTTGATTTGCTAGTGAGGCTACTCTCTTGGATTCTCAAATCACAAACACCTCACTAGGACCTTGCTCTTCTTGGCACTCACAAACATGTTTCTCAGCTGTTGGAATGAGCAAAAGTTACTCCACTCACGAGTGGAGCCTCTATTTATAAGGCAGCCTGAAAAACGAACCGTTATGAGCTTCTGCGGGATGACTAGATGCTCCGATCGTTTTGACCGGACGCTCCGGTCAGTTCAACTCGCGAACAGTTTTCAAATGATGACCGGACGCTGTTAGGGTCCGGTCAGTACCGACCGGACGCGTCCGGTCGCTCTTGGATGCTTACTGTAAACTCCGGATGCTAGATACTCAGGGTCCGGTCACCACTGACCGGACGCGTCTGGTCACTCTTTCCCAAATCTGGACCCTTACTGGAGTCGACCGGACGCTAGCCCTCAGCGTCCGGTCACACGACCTTCCAGCGTCCGGTCACTCTAGACTTGTTCTTCACGGTCAAATAAACTGACCAGACCCTGCGGCCAGCGTTCGGTCGCACCGGAGCCAGCGTCCGGTCAGTGTTTGACCCTCCATTCACTTCCAACTTTCGAACATATGTGAATGAAGTTTGCTCCAAAGGATCTTAGGCATTCATAGGAGCTACCTAGAGCTAGTTTAAACAAGTGTGCACCACACCTAACTCACTAGACTCAACTAGGTCAAGCTACCTATTCATACCCCCCTTCATAGTACGGCCAAAAGAAAAACAAAGTCCTAAACTACTCTAAGTGTCTCTCCAACTCCAATCGACACTTAGAACTAGTTATCCTAAACCTTGTCGTCCATCCTTTGAAAACCAAAATGATTTCCATCGTAGGGGCATGACAACCTCGATTGCCTAATCGATCTCTATTACCATGACCTAACTTAATTGCCTCTGCAAAACACACGTTAGTCATAGTAATCTTGTATTGACATTAATCACCGAAATCCAACTAGGGGCCTAGATGCTTTCACTGATAAACTTGTCGGTGCTGGTTTGCTGTGAGAGAAAAACACTGTTGACTGACTGATAAGCTCTGGCTAAAATCAACAAGCAAACAGGCTGACACTCGATGATGAAACTGCATCTTGTAATCCCACAAATTGAAATAACTGGCACTTTCCGTATGAGTAGACTGGCAACGCATGATGATAAATGAACACATCAAAATGTTGCTAAAGTAAGTACACTCTGAGAGGTGAAAATAACACGAGATGCAGATGGTTTTTGCCATTGATAAACTAACTAAAGCTAATTTGTCGCCAGAAAAAATATTATACCATAGCTAATAAATAGATAGATAAGTTTAAGCGAACATGTAGCCTTAGCTGGTAGAACTAACCGTTTACTAATCAACATGGCGGCCTTACATCTGTCGGGATCGATTTCAGTACCTGCATTGCATGAGTGATGAGCCAGAGGTTTATGATTTAGAGTACGGAGTGATTGCAGTTCACCTTGAGTGGAATTTGATTTTTCTTGTTGGAGAGGATAGAACACTGCCTGCATGACATGAACCACATAAAAATTCATGTCCTCCCTACACGGGTCATCCGCTATCCTAGACCTACCTAGAGTCTATGTATCAATGGACCTCGCTATCTTTCTTACGTTTCCTTGTTTATGGAGTCATTAGCAGAGTAGTAAGGTGCATATGTTGTATTTTATTGTTACGTCATGCCTTTGTTCAGGTAGGTAGTTGTTTTGATTCTATATATATAGGTCAATTTGGGCTTGGTAACTAAAGAAATGGTGTGTTGACTATTATTAATTATGTTGCTTTATGCAGGTGGAGTCTAAGCGCTTTTGAATAATTTTTCTGCATTGGCTAAGGGAGGAAGAAGAGGGTTCCATGGTACATTGCCTACCAATTCGAAGGATGCGCTCATTATATTTGTTTTTTCTAGCCAGCAGAAGTGTCACATAAGAGAAGCATAACTACGTCGTTTTGTTACGTAAGACTCCAACGACTTCTCTTGCCCACCATGCGCTGACGTGCAACACCTTGCATCGCACACGCCCCACAGCGTCGCACGCACCGGCAGCTGACAGCGATGGTGGACGGCAACAGATTCGGTGCCTACCCACCACGTACGTTGTTGTTAGACGCACCGATGATGCTAAACAAAATTTTGATTCCTTTACAATGAATGATGATGAGCTTGTTCGTGATATGTATTCTCGTTTGAATCTAATTGTCAATGAGCTCCATTCAATAGGATTAATAAAGCTAGATGATACAGACATCGTGAGGAAGATCATCTCCGTGCTACCACAAAAGAAATATGCAAGCATCATAACCATCCTTCACAACATAGAGGACTTGAGCACCATGACTCCGGGCATAGTCATTGGCAAGATAGTGGCATTTGAAATGCCATGTCAGATGGGTCAAGAAGAAGCCTCTTCATCAAGCAAAGGCAAAGCTCTCGCATGTAGCGAGAAAAAGAAGATGAAGGGCAAGCAAGTTGAGACAAGCTCAAGCTCAAGCTCCTAAAGTGAAGATGAAGAAGAAGATGATGACGACGACAATGATGATGATTCAAGTGAAGATGGTCAATCTTCCTCCTCCACCTCCGACCCTAATGAAGAATCGATCAAACTAATCAACAAGGTGGAGAAGATGATCCAAAGGCTCAATGTCAAGGGTGTGCCCATCCAAATCCAAGATCTCATTTTCACCAACCAAAGAAATGAGCAAAGAAAGAGAGGATGCTATGGATGCGGCGAGTTGGGGCACTTTGTGGAAGTTTGTCCAAATAAAGCCCACACCCAAGACAAAAAAGAAGGCATGCAAGAACCAATCCCTCACATCAATAAGGTCATGGGATGATTCTTCAAGTGAAGAAGAACACCATCACAAGAGGCGAGGGCGCAAGCACTCATCATCAAGCTCTTCTCGTATGTGCCTTATGGCACGAGGTAATGAAAGCTAAACCTCTAGTGAGAGTGATAGTGATGATGAAATACCTTCTTATGATGAAATTGTGCAACAAAATCTTAATTATGCTAAAGTTTGCACTAGTCAACAAAAGAAGCTCGAAAAATTAAAAGAAAAGCTAGATAGTTCACAAGAAGCATATAAAACTTTGCTTGAACAATATGAGAACTTTGCTAATCTCAATGTTGAACTATCTACTAAAATTGAGCAACTTGAGGCTAGTACAACAACAAATGCATGCACAATCAATGATGAGCAACTTATAAAGAAAAATAAAAAATTAAAAGAAAAATTAGCTAGCTCACAAGATGCTTATAAAAGTTTGCTTGCTAAAATGAAAACCATGTGCAAACATTGTGATGAGCTAACTAATAAAGTTACTAATCTTGAAGCCGTTAGTACAACCCCCACCAAGGCATCTAAAAAGGAAAAAAAATTATGTTTAACATGTCTAAAAAGGATGCCTCTACTTCTTGTAATGATTTATGTTTAGACTCATCTTTGTGCAACCAAGTTTGTGATGAGAAAGTTGTTGTAGATACATGCACATAAGAGGTTGCAAAGGAGAATGAGCAACTCAAGCAAGAAGTAGCTCGCCTCACCAAGGACTTGACTCAAGTGAAAGGCAAGGCGAAGCAAGCCCAACTTCATCAAGATAACACCGTCAAGGGAGTGAAGAAGCTTGATGAAGGATAAACCATGGTTTGCTATGTGTGCCACAAGAAAGGTCACAAGTCCTATGAGTGCAAGGTGAAGAATGGGGGAGGAGCAAAGAAGAAAGAGAAAAAGCAAACAAGTAAGCTCTCCAACACCTATACCAATAAGGTGGACAAAAAGGCATCCACACCTTATCTCTCTTGAAGAAGAAAAATGATAGAGTGGTGGCCATCAAGGTAAACAAGCAAACCAAACAATGAGGTCAAACACTTTTAGGTGCCAAAGGAGATCATTTCCAACATGAAGAGCACAAAAAAGGTTTGGATCCTGAAAGGGAAGTGAGAAGTCCAATGGACTTCAGGGAATTTGAAGACTTGGCAAAGAATGGATGCATTTCATGGGGTGCATCATGATGGACAAAATCATTGCCAAGTGGGTTAGTGAATACTATGGACTCAAATTCCCCTTCCCATATTAGGTAACTAGATTCAATTTTCTTCAAGTGTTACTAGATTTAATTTCCTAACTAGTGGCATCTTTAAACATCTAGTTACTCTTCATGCCTAGGTTTGTATTTGCATGCTTATATCTTTTGTCATGCATACACTAGGTATATCTTATGGTAGGCTTGCTCGGTTTTATTCTTATTCCTTGGAGCAATTCTACATGGTTTAAAATTATTTAAGAGCATGACACATAGCTTGTCTTTCGATTGTTCATCTAATATGTGCCAAAGTCCAAATTATAGATAATTTCTCCTGAATATCGCCTTCGAAAATGACTCACATTTATGAGATGTCATCTTTCAAGTGGTATTTTTTATTCTAAAATCAATGTGCATGTTTCCTACAAGTGTTCCATACTTGGGTGCACAAATTTAGGGGAAGGTTACTCTACAAGTTGGATACCTTGAGACTAATACCTTTTTAAGCTTATCATTTGTGTAGTAGTCTCATTGTAAGGAAAATGGAGTCCCTGGAGTTAAGCATCATACTTCAAATATCCATCACCTATTGCAAGTGATAGAAATCAAATTGGTTTCCACATGTGGTATTTCTAAACTGATATCATCATGTTGTTTTCCTTTTGATATTCATATGCTTTCTTCATACATTATATAGATTAAATTCCCTTGAGCAATAATTTGCCAATCATGTATATGCTTTGCCTTCTACCATATGTATGCATATATTGAGGGGAAGCTTAGTCTATATAATGTAAAAGTCAAATTTTTGTGACCTATTCCACTCTATATACAAAGGATTACAAAGTTTGACCCTCCCTTGTGCTACTAATGTCTTCCTTTTCGGTGTTTGATTCCAAAGGGGGAGAATTTAGAGGACCAAAATCAAGCATTAATTTGTAGGACCAAAAACTAGATCATAATAATTTACAAGTGGTAATGGTCCATGAAAGGGAGGATAGTGAATTATGGATTGACTATGTAATGGGAAGAATTTGTAGGAAGCAAGGCTTAAATCCATAATGCCACATGGGGATATTTGCAAGGGCAAGATAAGTTTTTATGTAGTATGTTTTAGTCTTACAAGTAGTATCTTTTAGCATCATATAACCTTGCCCCTTGCATTGCATCCTAGCAAGTAGATAGTTTTTTAAATTCCAAAAACCTTGCCCCTTGCATTGCATCCTAGCAAGTAGATAGTTTTTAAATTCCAAAATTTTATTATTTGCTTGCTTTGGTCGGGTTGTCATCAATCACCAAAAAGGGGGAGATTGTAAGTAAAATGGACCCTAGGCCCATTTACTTTGGATTTTGGTGTTTGATGACCAACACAACCAAATTGGACTAATGAATTTGTAAGTGATTGTTTTGTAGTTCAATAGGGTGCAAGACATGACTTGGACGAAGGCGATGTGATGATCCGATGATCAACACCTTAAGCAAGACCCTAGAAGCACAAGAGAAGACTCAAGATATCAAGCAAAGTCTAAGTACGAAGATAGGAACCAAGCCAGATGCAAGATCACAAAGAAACAAGCACACACAGGTGACCGGACGCTGGACCAGATGCTGGTAGCACAGTGACCGAACGCTCCATTCAAGAGGCTCAGCAGCAGCAGCGACCGGATGTTGAATGGCAAATCAACCGAACGTTGGACAACGGCGTCCAATCGAGTATAGAAAGGTTCTAGAGCGGTGAAATTACGACCAGACGTGTCCGGTGGCATGTGACCGAACACTGGCAGCGTTCGATCAATTGATCATGGCTCTAATGGTCGAGACAACCGGACGCGTCCGATCAGGACGTGATCAATGTCCGGTCAGTAGCAGAAAAGTGGGATTTCATCCCTAACGGCTACTTTCTCAATGGGGCTTATAAATACAATCCCCAACCAGCCAAATCAGGTGTGTGGAGCTAAGAAAACATATCTAGGGTGTTGATACACCATTTTAGTGATCTCCACTTGCATAGTGCTTAGTGATTCTTTAGGTGATTAGCATAGGTACTTTGCAAAGTTCTTAGGTTGATTAGACCACCGCTTATGCACTTGCTCTAGGTTTAGGCCTAGTGTTTAGTTAGGTTTGCATATCTCTTACCACTCGATGCTTGCGTACACCATTGTTGTACATCGAAGGGGCTTGTAGTCTTATAAGATCACACCAACCGCATTTGTGGTGTGGCCGCCATCGTGTACCAGAGGGAACAAGGCCCATAGTGTTTCGGTCGGAAGATTGATAGTGAAGACGGCGGGGAGCATCCGGGAGAGGCTTGCCGGAAGGCACGTCGGAGACCCACTTGCACATGGGGAAGGCTCGAGGCTATCCACAGAGTTATCCAACCGGGAGCTTGGCCCTTGCGAGAGATTCTTTGCGAGGGGCTCCAATGAGGACTAGGGAGAAGCTTGCGTGCTTCTCAATACCTCAGTAAAAATACCAGAGTCGTCGATGGGAGTTTGCATATCTCTACCTTACTCTTTAGCTTCCGCATTTATATTGATTGTATTACTCTTTTTTGTGGTAGAGATAGCAACACACTAGCAAAACCGTAGTTGCACATTTAGATAGTTTATCTATTGCATAGGTTTTGCTAGGGTTAGAAAAAGAGGCCATAGTTTAGAGTTACAGTTTTAAGTTGCCTAATTCACCCTCCTCTTAGGCATCACGATCCCCTATAGAGGGTGACTTAGTGTTCTACTTGGGTATCCGAAGCTTGCTGATAAGTAGTGCCCGCATCTTTTCTAACCATTGTTTTGTCGTCATGCAACTGTCATCACTGCCAACAGTAAACCACTTGGTGTTGTCTTGAGGTCTCTATGAATGATGTAGACAGAAGGCCTAGACGGGTCAAACTAGATTTGGAGGGGTTTCATCAGAGCATAGGATCATACAACAAATGCATAGATACGGGCATGCATGCATGCATGGCCTATACAAACTCACGCTATTGCTAGCATATAGGGCAATCATTCTCAAATTTAGCACGTCGTTCACTCCTTATAACTAGTCGATTACTATCGAACTATGCTCGAAAGTTAGTGTACCTATAGAAAATTCAACACAACCCATCCCCAAGTTAGAAGAGTGCCATCTATCCTAGATATATAACTATAGTAATAGGGCTACTTATATAATTTCGTATGCAAACATCCTAACTTCTTCAAAAAGAATTTATTGTGAAGTTTTAGCTTAGAAATAGATTCCCAAGCTAGATCACTCATTTATGCTCTGATATCTTCTGTGGTAGAACCATCCAAATTAACCTAACCCCAAGTGTAGTTGTCAGTCATTTGACACTAAGTACACAAGAGATCAAGTTAAGTCCAGTAGTTTGTCGAGTACACCCAATGGGAGAACTCAAAAATCCATGTTTTCATTAGGATCATAAACAAGTGAATAAAGCTTACAACATTCTTAACCATTTCATACATCACAAGCTTACAAAATCAGAGTTGGTAGAATTATTTCAGAAAAGTAGCAGAAGAAAGATCTTTTTAACAAAAGCAATGGAAGTTAACATGTTGAACATTGAGACAAAGGTAGAGATGTAAGAGTAAAATTACTACAATTGTAGCGGAAGGATTTCCTCACTGATGCCCACCAGGAGGTAATCTACACACCAACAGTCAGCTCCAGCATCCACCTGCTACCGTGCAATAGGGGGGATAAAACCCTGAGTACATAATGTAACTCCACAAGACTTACCCCACTAGGTGGGAGTAGTCTCCCCGAGAACGCTTCAAAGGATATGTAGGGGCTATAGTGGCTAGCTATTTTATTGTTTCTGCATAGAAGCATTAACTAATAGTGTATCCTATAGTCAAAGTTTTAGCAAGCATCACCATTCAAGTTCATTACTTAACCAGTTCTAATAAGCACCTGGTCGACTTTTAAGCATATGGTAAACAATCAGGATTATTTCAATAATCTGGCATTAGCCTCATCATCATCTCCATGTTCTAGTTGCATTAACTACGATAGTAGTGGTTGTTGTGACAAGTGGGTAATCCAATTCCGAGGAGGGCAGCCATTGTAATCGATGTACATCCAGCTAGGCAATCCCAAATACATGCCCGCACTTCTTGAAGGAGCAAGTACAAGGCTACATTCCTATCGTAGGACCTAGGTCGGTGAAAGGCGACCGGACCATCCTAGGGAACCCACCCCTATGAGGCTCATCCCACGAACCGGCAATGGGTTTCCCCCTCATAAGTTTTACCATGAACATCCCCCGCCTCCTAACAACTCCTCGAATGGTCAGTTGTGTAACACTCCAATAAACTTTTTAGGGAACCTGAGTTGTAGGGAAGTACTTAGCTTTCACAGTCAACTGTAACTCAACCCATGTGTGTGTTCGGTACCTTCAAAACTTGCCATATCGCTACTACCGGTACGATCCTTAATCGACACAGGTGAAAACACTGCACCAGGGGCCGCGCCCTATTGCACCACCAATTCCCCAACCCAAAATCTATTTTTTCACTTCCTGTTTGATCTCTAATTGTTAATCCATCTCTGAATTCATGTGATAGTAGCAATATTATAACCATCACCTATTTTCTCTCATGGTGAGCGTCCATCACTCGATTCTACCATAGCCCTATAGCATGGCATACTACATGATCTGTCATACTAGTAGGACTCATAGGATAGAATATTTATGTAGGTGGGTTTCAAGCAACTCCTGAAACTTAATAATGCACAAGCAACATAATATAAGTACTTTAAAAATAGGGGTTATGCACCGGGGCTTGCCTGGGTAACTCAACATCACATTACGTTAGTTGGCTCCATCTTCAGGACTTGATCAACCTTCAATCTTTATGTTTGCCCACCCATTACATCGTCTTGGGTGTTGACTCTCAATAGAATCTACCAGTCGAATCCATCCACCATCGTTCCTCAAATGAGATACATAGATTGCCATTGGCAATTGATGATGCAATCAATTAAAGGCCTAACAACAACTCTTAAAAAGAAGAAGGAAGCACATAATTCAAGGCCTTACAAAGTCTAGCTCTATTGAATAACCTAACAAGTAATGGCATACCTACACAAAACAAGTGTTTACTTCCTCCTAAACCTGATATCTATTTTCTTATTATAAAACAAGCCTATTATGAGATAAACTACTAACTCATAATCATCTATACATCATGAAACTTTACACCGCACGTACACACAATCATTAGCAAGCCATGAAAAGTTTAGAGCATTCGGATTTCTATGACTCCATTTAAGAAATTATTTAAATACGTCACATAAAGCACTAACAAGCAAAGACTTAATTATAGAGCAAAAACTTTACTTAAACACATGATAAACATACATCTCAACATTTTATAAAACAATATAGCCATAGTATTGATTCATAGAACTTAACCATAGTTATAAAACATAGATGACACATTGTCGAGGACCTAATACTGGTGCTTTAGTGCAGACAAGAACGCATCTACACTTCTTGCCCGTTGGACTAAAGATTAGCTCCACCTCGCCGACGTCTGAGGGTAGGCCCTGCCTCACCCGACATCGGGGATAGGACTCTACCTCACCCGATGGCTGAGGGTTGGCTCCGCCTTGCCCGATGGCTAAGGGCTAGCTCCACCTCGCCTAACATCTCGGGGCAGCCTTTGCCTCGCCCAATGGCTAAGGGCTAGCCCTGCCTTGCCCGATGGCTGAGGGCTAGCTCTGCCCGCCAACGGCTGATCGGCTCTGCCTTGCCCAATGTCCCAGGGTAGGCTCGGCCTCACCCAAGGCTGAGGGCTGGCTCTGCCTCGCTGACATTC